>NW_027105402.1:1172203-1174650 GCF_000696795.3 Halyomorpha halys | reverse complement strand
ATAAACCAGTTCACATATTGAATTCAGATATTTATTTTTGCTTGGTTATACATTAATTAATTTTTATACATATGATATAATATCCATATGTTAAACGAAGTCAATTTCCGTTACGGGACACTTTTTCTAACATGGCATCCCGCAAAATGATTTATAAGACGTTGTCACGTCAAAAAACGCATACGGCAAAAACAGGACATTAATTTTTGCGATTTTGGAAGGTTGAAATAGTGTTGTGTTTAATACACTTTAAAACATGTGTGAAATCGAATTGAATGAAACCCGAAATGATTTATGAAAAATTTGATTATTAAAATGTGCATACATAATAAAAAGAAAGTCAAGACTATAATTAAAAATTTGGAAATAAAAAAAAACATTTTGCCCAAAATATTAAAATTAATAAAGAAAAAGATAGGTCACTTGTAATCCCAACTCATCGGTGATGTAGAGAATAAAGTCAGTGGTCATATTCCTAAATCTAAGTGAGTGATAATGAAAACTCACTATTACTGTTTTAAGGTGACCTCAGAAACCTAGATGAATAAAAGTTTTGAGTGTTTCGCAGAAAACAATCGGTGAGATTATTGGAAATATCTTATTGACAGAATATCTGCAAGTCACGGCTTGACACTTGTTGCTTGCTCTTTTATTTCTCTTTCTACTCTTATTTTTATTTACGATCTAAACCATTAAGCAATTTTATTAATCATCTTTCTTGTGGATACTTCAACTAACTAAAGACTAACTATAACGATCAAAGTAATAACTTTTGGTTAGGCGTATGGCTAAGATTAAAATCATCTTATAAGTTTTAAGATTTTTCTAACTTTTAATTATTAATATATGTAAAATATAATAAGGAAAAGTATTGCGCTAAAGGTGATTTCCAATATTAGTTTTCCAGGAAAATAAAAGTTCTGAGGTACTTCTAAGATGAGCCCAAACAACCAAGTCACGTAATAAAACCGAAAAGTCGCAAGAAACTGAAATCACATATACAAAAACATGTTAATGTTTGGAATTTTAGTTTTTCGTTGGAATCGAATGGCCGGAAGTGGCACTTTATATAACAAATTTCACACACTTTTATAGTTTCAAACCCACTAGTTTCTAACATTGCTTCCTCTTCCATTCCTAACAATCCTCCGAGACGCCTGATAAGAAGATGGACACGAGACCTGCTAATGTAAAAATGACGTTTTTACACCCGTTAGAGTGCTGCCAATGGGTTGTTTCTCTACACGCCTGTGTCACTCCATCCAGATCAAATTTAATGAATATATTGTAATGTACATTTGTATATTTCAATAAAAATATAAAAATAAATCTTCATAATTTCTTCAAAAACAGCTCAAACGATTTTTATAGAACTCCATAAACTAATGTAAAATTAAGTGGGGACTAATACCAGAAAGGTGTTATTATTATTGAAAAAGTATAACAGTCCTTAAATAAAGAAATTTTAATAAGTCTTTCTCTAAGACTTATTAACGCAATAATTTTGCGTATTTAAAATAAATGATCAATTCCCATAGTTACCAATAATAAACAATAGATAAAAGAAAAATTTTATGGAAATTAATAAATAATTCAATTAGAAAGAAGGAAAAAGCCAAGACCGTCTGATCTCTCACAATGTCATTCATATGTGAACAGCTTGTTTATATTTTGTTTAAATTGTGTATTTTTGGCAGGAAACAAGAAAACGTTTATACTCGTTATTTACACCCCGAGAAATCCTAACATACGAATTTTTAAGTAAGTGAAAGTTATGTGATGCGCACACTCCTCCAGATTTTTTTAATGTTAATTTTACGTCTCAGCTTGATTCTAATATTATTCAAGTTTTAATTCGTGTTGGGATTAATTACTCATTTGGCTCTATTTTTATTCTTCAAAATTAGGTACTGATGCAAGAAGTGAATATTCAGATATAGTGTAACAATAGTACGCATAGTGAGTAATCAGCTGTATCATGAAATAACCGACTTCTACGGGCACAATGAAACATCGAGGTACAAAATTAAAGAAAAGATAACTACGTTTTAACCATACTGAAAGTTTATAGTAACCTACAGCATAATCTTCCTTATTCAGTTATTAATATGATTTTAAAAATTTACTTGACTTTTTCTGAGTTTCAGAGTTCCTGGGCTTAGTTTGCCATGGTCTTCTGTCCCTGTTCGGCGTATTCTCCCAACCGCTGTCCTTGTACTGTCTTCTTCTAAAAGGCAGCGGAGTTATTGTTGTTGTTGTTGTTGTCTGGGGCTTAAGGGCGTAAAACCCTGAGGTCATCAACGCCCATGTTTCGTGCTTTATATTTTATTTCTATAATTCTATTTCACTTTAAATAATTTCGAAAAAAAAAATTAAATAATTACTTCTGTTGGTATTTTTTTTATTATGTATAACAGATTTTCTGGTTTAAATCTTATTCAAAAGGC
>NW_027105402.1:1148448-1170510 GCF_000696795.3 Halyomorpha halys | reverse complement strand
TCTGTTCGTGGTCAATGGAAAACTCGCATCCAATTTGTAACAGCGGAGTTGTTCTAGGCCAATTGTATGTAATCCTAGTCCACCCTGGCTCTTTCACTTCCATTCGGGCCTCCTGTTCCCGGGCACTTGTATCTATCAGCTCCTGTGCACAGTCTACGAAGAACGTTCTTTTGTCATTCCCTCCTTCTTCCCCAGCTCTTTTGCCAACTGGACCTTTAGTATATTGGATAGGAAGTGCAATCGACCCTGTACGTGGATTGCCTCCATCATCTCGCTGAGTTTATCGGCGACTCTGCTGTAGCTTGCCGGGAGTTCCACGCCGTACTGCCCATAGACTGTCTCGGTTTCTTTGTCTCCCTTATCGTCATAAATATATCCTCTTCAGGGGCCACCCGTCCGCCTCCAAACGCCTTCTTCAATCTCGCCTTGATCACGCTCCAGGGTATCTCCTCATCATCTTGGATTTGATTGAGGGTACTTCTTTTCACTCTGCAGACGATGCTGCCCTTAACGCCTCAGCATCCTCATTGTTGAGCAGGTTTTCGGCTATCTTCGCTTCTATTCGATCAACCCCTTTTAGGAAATCGCTAAACCCTGTTTTTCCAGTAAACGTTCAAGACCGAAAACTGCCTTTCTCAAGTCCTGGGTGGTTGCCATGTGGATTTTGATCCATTCTAGCGTCATGGCATGAGCTTGCGCTAGAGAGACTTCAGGTAGTGGCTGAATATCTGCCGGAGGTGGGTTCCTTGCAGCTACAGGCTGGTTGCCTGCTGTTTGAAGTGGGAATACTGCAGCTAGAGGTGGGTAGTTGAAGTTCAGACCCTCTAAGTTTAATTACTTACTATTCCGCTACCGAACATAACTTAGGGAGATTTTTTTTCTTTTAGTAAAATTCCCCAGTATCCAAAGGTATATATATATATTAATTCGCGTTTCATGGAGTAATGATTTATTATATAAAAATCAGTTCAAATCCCCTTGAACCAGTCAAGCCAATATTTTTTAGGATAGATCTTCTCATCAATTGTCGCAAGTGGTATCTGTTTGATTTATAGTGAAAAAAAAGAGTTCTACCTAATCCAGGGTGGAACGTTTGTTTGTATTTTACCACTAAAACTCACCATTTACGGATTCATCACTACTGAATGGGTAAATGGCGTTGATTCCTGACTAACAATACAAGGGTATATACAAGGTGAGTTGTGCGGGCAATAACCAAGCAAAACCGCTTTATTTATCCATCGATTCGAAGAAGACCAGCATTTAGTTTATGTTGGATAGAGTCCAATCTGACCAAAGGGCTCTCTGATTCCTATGCCTTGTTTCTTTCAGTAAATTGGCTGTAGTAATCCCCGAGTGACAAAATGAAATAACAGTAGATCACGCATCACAGAAAAAAATATATTATTTTATGAATAATATTCACTGATATCACATAACGCTGAAATAAAAATACAACATTGCAATTTAATTTAATGGAAACGTTTATCATTTGGGATTTTAAACATTCCAAAAAGCTGCAGATAATATGGAGTGGTTGGTTTTGTTATATTATTTATTTTTCAGCCAATCTATTTGCTTTCATTGTATTTAGTATAGAAACTTAATGAAACACTTTTTGAAAAATATTCTGTCATGTAAAATGGATTGATTATCATTTTTATGAAATGAAAAAATAACTTTATTCTGAGACATATGACATATGGGACAAATGATGAATTTTTAATTATATTATTTCAATTTCTTGAGACAAGGTAATTATTTATTAAATGAATCAAAACTTGTATCCTTTTTTGTCTCAACACTTTTTATTTTTCACCAGTCCAACGTTTCGGCCATTTTAGCCATCCTCAAGGACATCTTCAATTATAATTTCTTCCTCACATTAAATTTAGAGTTACTTTTGCAGGCTATTCTGCCCAGGTCATTCATTAATTATAAGTTAAAAGCCTATTTTTAAAATTTAAAATCATAAATATTTAATTCTTCTAATATAAGAATATCCACACAAATTCACTACCATATACACATATACCATATAAATGGTGCCTGCAAAAGTAACTCTAAATTTAATGTGAGGAAGAAATTATAATTGAAGATGTCCTTGAGGATGGCTAAAATGGCCGAAACGTTGGACTGGTGAAAAATAAAAAGTGTTGAGACAAAAAAGGATACAAGTTTTGATTTTTTTAATAAATTGATTATCATTGTTCATATTGCTTCCGATGCTATTCATTTTTTTCTTGTTATTTAAATCCTCTTATTTCTTCTAAACCTAACTTTTAAGTTTTCGATAGCATAATGGAAATTTGATTATTATTCTGTATTTATTCATACATTTAAACTATAAGACTCGATTCTTTTAATTTATTAATTTTTATATTAAAAATTCAAATTCTGAAAATAAATTAATGTTGATTATACGTCTGTAGGACAGCACATTTTCTGCATTGTATAAATCTGATCGTTCCAAATTATAAATTTGAAAAAATAATTTTTTGTACAAGTAAATTCTTTTAAATTTTGAATTTATTGGATGCGGATTTAACTATCTCATGAACAATTATGGTGGGAAGGACGGATTATTTAAGGAGTTGAAATATAGCTGAAATCGCTCTATAACGCCTTTGTTTTAACTGCAATGATTCCACAATCTATTACTATAGCTACCACCTTATTATTCTAGGTCTTTCTTATTCGGTCGAATATTTCATGGACTTTAGGTAATGGTGTGTACACAGTTGCAAGAAGTACTTACAGGCTCCGCGTTAATCATAAGTTAGTAGTAACTTATTAAGCGATTCTCAAGTGCTTAGTCATAAGCTTCAAGCTCCAAGCTTGGTTAATTGATTTCAGATTAACTACCGTCCAAGTTTTGGCCATGCGGTAACCTTGCTAGGGAAGTTCAGTTTTAAAATATGGAAAACTTGAGTGTAGCAAATACTTAAAGTAAACTTTAAAGCAAAATTAACGATTTTAACATATTGAGTAATCAACGTAATATGCGGCCATTCATGTTACGTATTCAGGAATTGATCTTGAATCCAACATGTGTTTTAGCTTATGTTTAAATTTACTGAGATTCTTTAAGAACTGTAGTTTTAATAGTTTATGCAAACATAAATGAATAACAAAGAAAACGTGATGGTTTTTGAAATGAGCAAGGTTCCAGTTCCTAAATCTCAGGTAGTGCTTTATTTTATAATTCACCTAGACAAGAGACATAGATAAAACCCCTAATAAAACTAAATAAAAACATCTGAACAAAAAAGTCATATAAATATCCACTTTATTTGACACAGAGTCGGAATTATCGTTAATTAAAATATTTATTGCTATAGGATAGAAATAGGGCATCCATTGTACATTTAATCCATTTGTCCTTTACATGGGGATATAAATAGTCGATACCTTCAAAGTGCTTTTCGCCATTTTCAGTAGATAGTATTGATTATGTCTAATAAATATTCAAAAAGGTTTCAGCTCGGTCGATTCTTTTCTGTATAATTTTTAGTGAAATTTATAAGTGTAAAATCTAGAAGAAATTTAATAATAATGTAATTTAACATTCAACAATAACTTTCAAGGATGAAATTCACTGATTATCATTAGCAAGATAGAGGAAGCAATAAATTATCAATATAAATCTTTCAAAAAATCAAAAAGGCCACCTATTAAACAACATACAGTGCCATCTTAAACAGTGAACATGACAAAAATGTTTCTCATTTTTACCAAAATTATCAAAAATAGTAATGTTTATCCTAGAATGAACGACACCTTAATAGTTTACTTTAGTTTTTATTTTTATCTATTATTTATTCAGTAAATAATATTGTTGTATTAAGTTTAGAGAGAAAAAGAAAAAAAGGATTCAAAATATGATATTTAAAAAAAAAATTGTATGGATTACGAAGACTGAGAACGAATATATATTTTGGATTTCTCGTGGATATATTCTCAAAATATGAGAGACTTGCTTATAAAAATCCTCCCTTATGCATAAAAGTTTCAAAGCTTGAACGAATCTTGGTTACGACGCTTTACAAATACAAGAGTCATGGTTTCGGATTTAATATTAAGTTGCATGAATTCGATAATTTGAAAATTTATATTTAAAGGAATACCCATGGCATAATCTCCCTGTAACTGTTAATAAAGGTCTAATCAGCGTATATATAATCTAATTACGGTCATACTATTGAAAAATTTCAGCAAATCAGATATCAGAAAAAGCAACAGAGTCAAGAAATTGAGATAAAAAGTGGTTCGTTGAGTTGTTAATTTTTGAAACATTTGAGAATTTTGTTGAATCATTAGATAAGTTTTTGATAGCAACATCTGTCTATGCAGGTATGAGAAACAAAGGAAAATATCAACCCTTTTAACATTTTTCGCTTAGTTTTTGAATCTAATAAAATCCTCAACATGGAAAAACAGTGATGATATGTCTAATAGCTCAGAGCTGATAGTGAATTATTACAAATCATATTAAAGTAGGACAAATATTTAATATTTTTAGTAATATATTTATTTGTATTAGTTTAGTGCTTTGTTTTACTCATTTTTTTCGGTTAATCAGAACGTTGAAGATGTTCGTTATTTTGGTAGCTTTAACACACTGTCGTAGTTGTAATGCTTCCAAGAAATTGTAGTATATTTTTCTTAATGTTGTTTTTACATTAAAAAAAAATTAACTTACCACATTATTTTTAATATTTACTACTTACTAAATATGTCGTATTTTGACTAATACGTTAATTTTTTCTACTTTCCTTCTCCTGGAAAAATTATACACTGGGCCTTAGGTTGGATTTTTAATACGATATGATATTACATAAATTTTGTGTTAAAAATGTTTATAGGAGAAAATAAAATATATTATGGTATAGGGAATATGTAAGCCAAACTGAGATAGCCCGATATTTACGAGGCTCAGATCCCTAAGGCACCACAACTTCAGGTGTAATCTCTTCAGTGTCAGAGATACGGCAATGTCACTTCCTTGTATTCGGCAGTGGGGTGAAAGGCTCATCTTAAAAGATTTATTTTAAACATTATTAACATATTTTAGAACATGAATAAAAAAAAAATTAATTTTGTTTTTCATTTTTCATTATCATTATCTAATTAATAATTTAATAATACAATATCTCCAATACTTTTCATTTCAACACTTTAAAAGTTCTCTGATTTTACGAACTTAATGAAAAATAATTTTCTTCCGTTTTCGCATCCTATACCTCAAATGCATCTAGGCCTTCACTAGGTTTTGTTTAAATATTTTCTACGAAATTTAATACCTTTATTTCATAATGGCTTCAACCATGAGACCACCTGTTAGTGTTGATTTTATTCCAACATACGAGTTAATTACCTTATGTAATAACAAATTATTCCAAAATAATATAAAATTTCATCATGTCTAACCTTCATTGGGTTAAAACAAAGTTCACCGACAACAAAGGCCTCAAGTGTTATATATTTGGGACGATAAGCGCTGATCCTCAAGATCCTCAAAAATACATATCATTGACATCTATGTAATATTGTGTATACACCATGCAAAAATCATATTATATAAATACAGTGTTGGTACAATACGTTACAAAATTGTATTGATGTCGATAATATGTATGTTTTAGGATCTTGAGGATCAGATAAAAAGACAACTATATTGAGGCAACGTTTACCACCTTTATTGTTTGCTTAATCATGCCCTACAATGAAAAAAATATTTCTTAGAATAAATAATTACTTATAATATAGTCGAAGAAATTCTTTGTTCCAAAAAACTTCAACTACCATGTCCTATAATTAAAAAAAGAAAAACATTTCTTTGTATAAAGGATTTCTTCAATTACTTATAAGTAATATAGTTACTTATAAACTTCAATTACTTATAAATAATATAGTTAAGAAATTCTTTGTCCTAAAAAACTTCAACTATATTTATTTTTTATTTTATGGTACACCAAGGAAGGATAGTTTATTGGTCCAAAGCAGTGATGGGCAAAAATTAGCTATATTTGAAACTAATAGCTAATATTGCCATGGATACCATCCTTATTCATGAATGAACCAAATAAATAAATATCGTATTCATAGCAATTTTAGTTATTAGTTTCAACTATAACTAATTTTTGCCCAACTCTGGTCCACAGCTACATGCGCCATACCTAGTAATCTAAGGCAAATTACATTTATAATTACTTTAAAATAAATGGATGCATATAATTGTTACATTTATAAATATAATAAAATGAATAAAAAAAAAATAATGACAATCAAGTTACAACTAACAAAGACATGAAAATATAAATAAATAAACAAAATTAATGAAGTACAAGATATTTCAAGTGACTAAAGTAAGGCAGTGAAGTTCAGAATAAATAACAAAAAAAAATGAAACAATCAATAAAGTACAAGATATGTCAAGCAATAAAATTAATCTGCCTTTCACGTTCATCAGTAAATATGTTTAAGTCTTCTTTTTTTAATATACTCTGAAAAACGTTTTTTAAATTTTATTTTTAGTCTCTATTCTGTTTATCCCTTCTTCTATATCAGTACCTTGTTTCAGTAAAATTCTCTGAATCAGTCTTTTGAGAACGTTTATTAGAATCAGGTTGTTTGGACTCAAATATAGGAGTTGAAAATTTTGTGGGTATTTGTCGTCTGTAGTATGTTAAAGAGTGTTTAAAATTGGTCTGTTTAGTCGCGTTCAGAAAGAATTTGGGTCAGTATTGAGTATGCTTTAAATATATGGTGTGTAACATTCATAATGTATGAATGGAATATGGTCCGGGTGCGGTAAAAAAAAAACTCAAATAGTAGATAATTATACTATTTTATTGAGCCAACGTTTCGCCCTACGTTGCAGGGCTTCGTCAGGGCTAAAAAAGATACAAAAAAGATGACGAAGCTTTGTGCTTGTTTGTGCAGAAAAATATTTTAGCTATAAATAGTAATTATGAAGCCGAAAATATCTTCTTTTTTTTTTAAGTTTTCTAAATTCATATTGAATGTTAAATCACTTGGACTCCAACATTCATTGTTCGAACGTGAACTACGGCAACATCACCGCTCTTAAATACACCAGAAAGATGGTACGATGTTCAAAATTCTCAGCCAGGTCCAGTTTTTCCAGATCTGATTGCACTTCTACATAAAACCTAATTAACTTTTAAGCCTCCTTGGAGTTCTCTTAGTAGCCAAAGTGCAAACTGATATCAAATTAATTCGTGTTTTTTCAACAAGTTCGAAGCGAGGAACGCACTTAATCAAATTGAAACCGACACACACGATTGATAAAGATGCTTCCCGATGAGTGGAGAAAACGAACGGCTAGGAGGCAGGTATCCATTTCAGCTGGAGAGCATTACTTCAAGTTCTGGCCAATTTCATTAAGGTCTAAAGCACCTCACGCTTCTGTCGTATTCTTAAATAGGTTAGGAAAAGCCTTCCAGTTTCTATCAGAGTGATAACTCTATCCTTATAGTGTCTATTTAATCAAGTCTTGAAGAAAAATATAAAAATATTTTTGTTTAATTAATATTTCTTTAACTTTCTTTTCATGAGTACACCACATACAATATCAATCCTAATATAGATATTGTACACGTCAGATATATATTTATAATCTATTTTCAACAAGCTTCTTGACCAAGAGATGAATTACTCAAAGAACTGGTATTAGTTAAATAACTTAAATATAAATAATTTAATAATAAAAAATGTGATGTCTGGATTTCTAAAATTTTATTTAAGTATAATGTTAATAAAAATAAATTATTTACTCACAAAGAATAATCCTCCATTACCTGAAAATAAAATAAAAATATATTAGTTAATTGATTGATTTTTTTTTTAATTATAAGTTATACTAGCTTAGAAAATGTAGGCATTTATTTTCAACCCAAAAAAAATAAATTAATTAACTTATGAAATAACTGAATGCATGCTGTAAAGATGGTGGAGAACTTCTAATAGCCAAGGTATTAGAACTAATCCAGGAAATATGAGAGGAGTAAAGGATATAAGAGGCCTGGAATACAGCTGTAATCTGTCATATCCTAAAGGTCTTCAGATCAACAACTTTTTGTAGGATACGTTTATATCTTATTACAACAAACTGAATTATTTTCGAGGTTTCTAGAATAAAGGGATTATTTATTTTTTCCAAACAGTTTAAAAATTTTTTAGGCTTAAAAGGTATAACAACATAAACAACGTCCAAGTCTAAAACCCTCTAAAACACGAAAATAAATTTTATAATCTATTAGCTGTTTGTAATTTTGAGAAAATTGTTTGGGAAGGATGCTTATGGGTCATTAACAAGGAAGTGGAGGTCTTGGAGCTTAGAAAAATTTAATTATATAATTTTAAGATGTCTGTCGGTTAAATGTATTAACCGTAGTTAAATGTATTTAATAGGACATGTGTATTTTTTTTTCATTTCTTCAGCCATTTTTTTTTTAATGTCCAATGAAAAAAAAAAAATTACTAGATCTATTGTTCAGTGTTAATGTGAATACTAGTGTGGACACATGTGCAGAATTAACTTAGTTAATATATAACTGATTGATGTTTCGGGGTACAGATTACCTCGTCGCCTCCCCTACCCGGTTTCTATCGCTCCCAAACAAAGTTATACTTATCATTCCCCAATTCATTACCACTGTAGATAAAAAAAATAGCCAATTTTGATTTCACCTTAGAACCCATCGATAAATCATCCAACCCTCCTTAAGTACTCAAGCAATATTTTTTTAAGTCTTCTCTCTAGCTACAGGGGCTGTACATGTATCTAAACGCATGGGTCAAAATACTTAAATAATGTTCGTTATTCAGTAGTTCTACCTGGGGAGACCATCCGCCATAGTCTTCCCGCCACATTCTCAGTGTTCAGTGTAAATTTCTAGTGGGTCCCCAGTCATGTAGGTATAACGGGAAACGAGCTGGCTGACACAGCTGCCAAAGATGCATGTACCCTATTTCTAATGCCTGATTGTAACTTGGCGCAGTGTGATTACTATAAATCGGTTCTGAACCAATGCAAGGGAATTATGGCGCTGTTTTGGTTGAAGGTACCTGAAACGAATAAAATGAAGACAATACTTGGTGATACTCAACCTCTACCGCCAATTATCGAAAATCGCCGTGAACAGTCCATCATAACCCGACTCAAGATCGGACATACAAGATTAACGCACAAGCACCTTCTTGAAAGAAATCCTTCACCGACATGTCATAGTTGTATATGTACCCTGACGATGGAGCATATCCTGGAACACTGTTCGCGTCTGGAATCATCAAAAACGTCTTTTGGCGTCCGGGGACAACGTCAAGCCTTACTGCCAGGAAATTGGAAGAATTTGTTTAAGTTCCTGAAGGAGTATAACCCGTACCAAGAAATGTAACCACGAAATCCAGAATACGGTGCCTCTAACCCTGTAGTTGTATACGGTACCTAAAAATTAAGCAAATAATAAAACTGATTATATCAACTTCATGATCTTCCGGTCAATGCTGAAAATGGATGAACAATTAAAATGTCACCTTAGTGGCGACAAAAGGTGATTCAGCGGTTTCGTGCGGATCCGTCCAGGAAAGGTGAGGGGATTTTATAAAATGCAATTTTGCCGGAGGTGGGAAGTAAAACGACCGTTTATTATTAAAACTAATTACTAGCGGTGGATGGTGGCATTGTGCGGGCCGGGTCAGGGGCAATTTATTATGGCACAATTAGCTCAAGCTCCTATGCAACCGTCCCATATGAATACATTAATCTCAATTACTGTGCCCTCGCCGTTTGGCGGGCCCGCGGGAAAAAATTGCCCGCCAACCTGATGTCCCGCCATTATCTGGCCCTGGCATCTGTTCTGCGGCATCTCTACTATCGAAAATTGATATCGTCCACCACGCTAGGGCTCACAATGGCTCCTATCTCGGTTTCGGAAATAGCTGCCCATTTAAAAGTCAATTCGGTGTTTTTTGTTTTTATTGCTTATGTTTTATAAATTGTATTCCGTAAAAGTAAATAATTCACAAATAAATTAGAGAACGTTTAACTGAAATGAATTGCAAAACAAAAAAAATACCGAATTAATAACGCAAAATAAATCGAAAAAAAATATGTACATGAATTTACAATTATTTTTTTCTATTCTGGGATTTATCAGCCTTCTAATCCAAATTTCTGTATTTATTAATATAATATTTGGGTGCCTTAGCTTCCAGCAGATAAGGGATTATCTGGACCTATTTTCAAAAACAGTTACAAAGAGTTTTGTTACTTTAGAATTTTGAACTATAACCAAAAGTTGTTTTTTTTTATTTTTTGTTAAATGGTTATGTTTCATAGTTTTTTCATGGTTATGTTGTTAGATTTTTCTATCACTTTTTAACGCTTATTTATTTTAGAAATTTTTCAATTAATATCAAAAAAACTCCACCCAAAAAATATATACAATTAATAAACGTTACAACATTCTATTTGTCGTAATCTCCTGTGGAAAAAAGTTTTTTTTAATATTTATTTATTGCTATTTACAACTGTACATTATAATACATTTAGTAAATCTGATCTAAATTAAATTGCAGGGTTACAGGCGTGTAGAGAAACTACCCATTGGTAGCACTCTAATGACATTTTACATTAGCTGGTCTCGTGGCCATCTTCTTTTGAGGCACCTCGGAGGATTGTCAGGAATGGAAGAGGATGCAAGATTAGAAACTAGAGGGTTTGAGTGGTTAGAGAGTTTATAATGGAAGGAGTGATATCTGGTTCGGGCTAGACCGGTTACATAGGGAACATTAAGGTCTTTAGGTATGATTTTATTTGTGACAAAGTAAGGAGCATTGAGGATTTTACATTTTTTTTTTTATTGTTCTAAAACTAGAGTATTTCGTGAAAATATTGTCTATCCTATAGTTTTCCAACCACTGAAGTTTTCCATATTAAAATAAATTTTATATTAATTATTTTATTATTAACTCACAAGCCAAAACACTTTTATTGGTACCTAAAACTGCCAACAGACCATAAATGTTTAGTGGGAGTATCAGATGGAATAATGAACAGTGAATAAGAAGAAATTTTGTTGACCAAATTAACAGCTCTTTAAACTAGAAATAATCATTAAATCATATAATAAAATATGATATAAATCAATATTAATATCAATATCGATCATAACATCAATATTTTTTTTTCGTACCCTCCTGCAAAGATTTTAATTGGTATTTAGTTCGTACATATAGGAGGTATGCTGTATGTATAGCTGGTTACGAAGGATACCTTGGATTGCCTTTTGCCATTATAAGGTTAGGGGAGGGGTCCAATGAAGGTTGTAAACTTGGTTGGCGTACGCTAGTGGATTATTGGAACGGGGAGGGACCGTTCCGCTGGTGGAATGGTGAAAATTTAGATCTCAGACTTGAAGAGTCTAAAGCCTTCCCTCGTCAAGGACGTCGACTAAGGGAACTCTGCCACCTCCCAGGTCTTGGTGGAGGGGCGATCTCTCTGAAAAGTGGGTTGCAGCAGGCTTTCAACCCATCAAAGAATTTGATGTGACGTCGGCCTATATACTCCGGCACAGTGGGGAGTTGGAGCTCTTCACGTATAACTCTTTTTTTGGCCCTCTGGAGCGTGGTTCTCCGAACGATCTTACGGAGGACAGATCCCTGGAAGCCCTGTAGTCGAGTTATTGTAGTTCTGTAGAGGTGTCTCATAATTGGGGCGCCCTGGAGCATTGTAGGTCTTATAACGGATTTATAAATCTGCAGTTTAAAGCGTAGCGAGAGTTGAGGAGATGTGAGCAGATGGTGCAGCCTATAGGATTTGAGACGGGCTATCTTGAGTCTCTCCTTGGCGTGATGGGAGAAAGTAAGATGACGGTCTAGCGTCACACCAAGGTATAGGATGGAATTGGAGATTTTCGGCCCTGTTCGTCCACTACAAATCTCTGGGGCAGGCAGCTCCTTTTTCCTTTCTGGAATGACATGACTATAGCGTCGGTCTTAGCAGGGTTCACCCTTATGCCATCTTTCTTCAGAGCGTCTACTATGGTGGCAGAGGCTTCCTGGGTAAGGGCGAGAGCCCGTTTAGCCCTGGCGCTAGAGGCGTAGACCCCTATGTCATAAACGTAGGCTGCAACCACTGCTTACTCATGTTCCAGGGACACAATCGACGCCGTGAAGATTACAAAGAGCAACGGTCCCAGTACTGAAGCCTGAGGTACTCCACAGTTGGTGGGGGCTGGAGGTGAGAGGTCTTCACCAACTCGTACTACGAACGTTCTGCCAGTAAGGTAATTTCTAAGCAGTCGGCAGAGAGTGGCAGGAAACTGGTATTTCTCTATCCTATGGAGTAAGAGTGGGTGTGAGACGCCATCGAATGCCTGGCTGCAGCCTAGGGAAATGAAGGCCGTTGCTCGATTTCTCCTCATCTGCTCGATGGTGAGCGGCTGGAGCTTTGCGAGATGGTGATCGCATGAGACACCCCGTTAAAAACCCGTTTGTTCCGGTGGTATGACTTCCTCAGCTATGCAATGGTTCATGAGATGGTGGTGGACCAGCCTCTCAAAGATTTGGCTAATGTGTGAGAGGAGGCTGATCGGGCGATAATGTTACATCAATATTAACATTTTGTTAAACACTCAAGAAAAAACATAATTATTCAATTGATAAGAGATTTCAAAGAGGTTTGCCTCTGAAACGAGTATAAAATGATGAAGTAGAAAATTAATAATAAATAAAAGTGTGCTTAAAATACATATATAAGCGAAATAAAACTGTTAACAATTTCAGCAGCGGCAAACCCATTACGCTCCATTTCTTCGTTCACGCCGACTTCTGCAGTCGAAACCATTCACAACACTCTCGTAACAAATGCATCAAACTTCCCGATAAATTGAAAACTTTCCTTTTTGCTAAAAATTCAGGTATTATGATACTTATATCATTAAAGTAGTTCTAATTACAAAACGAAACACTTCTTTTTATCACCTAAAAGTAATATTATTGTGTTTTCCTATTTACTAAAATGTTTAAATAATGAATTAATTAGCTAATATATAATTAATTAAATATATTTGCTTGGATGAAATATGACAAGGCAAAACTATCCAGATTCGACATAAATTACCATCATTGCAGTTCAGTGATTCAATTTGGGTTAAGTGCACAATAATATTTTTTTTATTTATGACTGATAGTTCTAATTGTTTTTGATACATGTAGCAATCTAAAACCTCGGAAGTCACTTCAGTGACCCAGACAGATTAACATTACTTATTTCAACATGACTTCCACTATCAATTTTTTAAAAGTAACCTCATATCTCCCCCTACTGGCCTTCCTGAAGATCCCAGTCTTCGAACCGAAATATCGAGGCGTTTCATACTAACATTCTCCTTTAACGAACAACTTTGCTCAATGCTATTTTTCAACGAAGAGCCCTCGTTCCACATAAATAACTTCAATTATTGACCTTTATGGGAGAGTTTCCTTTAGTTTCTGTTGATATCAATCGGATTCAAAGGGCTCTCAAAAGTCGAACCTCTTAGTGGATTCTTAAGCTGTTATTTTCAATTTTCTTTTTGAATCCGTGAATACTTTTCCTCCCTTGTAGTTCATACCATCAGAACTTGATGAGAGTTGAAAAAAAAAGTCGAGAAGGAGGTGACAAAGTTAACAGTTTTTTAACGAAGACTGGAGTGAAGGTACTAGAGCGAACCTCTGACTATCTGAGCCCTCAAAACTTCTTCCACGGCAGCGTTATTATATTTTCATAGCTGGCCTCGGCGAAAGCCCTTAAAAGTAAGAGGGGGAAAAAAAAGAACTTCAAACGGACTACTGAGGGAAAGGAAGAAAAGAATAAATGTGGTGGTGTGCGGCGAGAACTGAGAGCGAGAGAACTAACTTGGGACGCCGGAAACTTTGCTTCGGTGGAAGTTGAAGCTAATATAACCCACCGCCTTTATTATATTTTTTTATTTAACCCCAAGGGGAATAATAAAGAGGAAGTTAACATCTGTAAATTCCCCAGTCACACGTGTAAGCTTTTTTTCAGTTTAAATTTTATTTATTTTTTAAAATAAGTTATAATTTAAAAGAAGGGAGTTGTATTTTAATTTTGGCTTTGATGTACCCACACCAAATTTATTGTAGGCTTAACGGGAATTTCAATTACTTTGCATCCATTTTCATGCCAAATAAATTCAATAAAAAATTTACACGGTGCTCTTTGCCTCTAGCATACAGGTACCTAAGCCGTTTATTATTAATATAATCCTTATAAACAAATGAATTTACAAAAGATAATTTACTAAACAACTAATAAAGATATCCAAAATATTAAAAGAAAAAATAGAAACAAAAATTAAAATGAAACAATACAAACAAATTCGCTCTGTAAAAGGAAATGTTTGCGGCTACATTATTACCCAAAAAACAAAAACAATTATTGTAAAGGTCATTCTCAAATTTAGGGGTTAATTCAGTTACTTAGATTTTTACGAATGATCTGTAACCTTATGTAAATTTCATTTTTCAGTTACCATCCTACTCCAAGGCAACATTTCCTTTGTTACTGTGAGGTTCTAATCATTAATTGTCATCTAGATGTATAATATCATTGTCATATAATTAATTGTCATTCTCTAGTCCAGTCATTAAGCTGAATTTGAGATTTTACAAGGTAATGGTACCAGTTTATTTTGTAGTAAACCTAAAAATAATGGCTGCAGTCTTTTCTGTATAATCTCAAGTATTGGTAGAAAACATTATATGAATTTCAGATGGATTACACCATAATACCTTTTTATCCCTGTCACACGGTTTTCGATCGCTCCCTTGGTCATTTATATAATCTCCATAATATATCCTCCAAAAAATCGGGTTGGAAGGTTATCAGAACACACTAGAAGGAAATAGAAAACACGTGGTCTCTTTCGTTCCCTTTTTTAACCTCTTTACTTGGCTCCAGGATGTGAAAGAGAATGAAAAATGAGTGAGTACTTTTATTGATGGTCATTCCCAACTTCTACAATATCAAACAAAATCAATACCGATAAAACTTAAATTTTGTATATTTAATGAATTGTATAACCTAAAAAAAAAAATTAGTTCAGGATACTAAAATGCAAAACAAATAATTATCGCTGTGGGTCTCTCCATATCTTGAGCTAAGCATTAAGTTATCACATAAATAAAATAATTTATTTTTCGTAATTTTAATGTTCCTAATTTTACTCATTTATGGAGGTATTCTATTCCCGATAGTAAAAACCCTTCAGAGTTCACAATTGGTATTCTATTATTAGCAATTTTTAGTATTATTAGGATTTATATCATACATAATACACAAATCCTTAAGAAAAATAAGAATGACATCCAAACAGTATATTATATAATAACATTTTAATATAATTTAAAGACAAAATTCTTGACAGGAGACTGATATATGAAAAAAACATAAATCTGAAAACAATCATAATTTGTTTGTAATTTCTTTTAGGTGAACATCGTGGAGACTTTTCAAAATTGTATTTTGTTGGAACTAACATTTGATGAAGGCTATGTTCTCCTTAGAAGTCTCCAAGTTGTATCCTCTAAAGAAGGCTTGAACTTGTCTGTGATTATAAATATGATAAGGGTTTGTATATTATTCCTTATTGTATATTTATTATTGACTTATTGAGGCATTGTATTAAAAAAACCGTCCATGTCCATTTTCTAATGTTTAATTATTTTATTTAATTAAATTATCACGAGGTAATTTTTTTTTCCAAAAGTAGAAAAATAACACGAGATTAAATTGTTTTGGGAAAAAATTCTCTTATATCGTTATAATTTAGTACCAAAACGATTAGAAAAGATTTATAAAAAAAATGCAGAATCATAAAGTAATATTTTTTGTTTAATTTTTATATTCAAATTGTTTCGAATTCAATCCATTGCATTTTGAAAACTTATCTACAAGACATTTCAATCGTCATTTTGCAATTAAGCATATGTCTACCAGCTATTTCCCACAAAATTTAGTTACCGATATTTAGTGATATAAATATGACTTATGGTAGAGTTAATAATATCACGTACAATAGAGTAGATACTATAGAGGAGAATCGATTCCTAGATAGAGCATTTAATGAAACCTTTGGGTAGTGGAAGAGACGGTTCTCTGTAGATGGATAGATAATGAAGTAAAAGCCTTTCGTTGATATGATTTACAACAAAAATAAAACTAATAAAATATTATTAAGTTTACCTTTATCACTTTATTTTATTTTTAATACCTTTTATGGATTTATTTAGTAAGGCAATTGTGATACCATAATTATGCCGTCCTTTTTGATATAAAAGACTACTTAAAGGGAAATATGTATATACTAACCTTATTTTCGTTGGCGAAAATAATTTATACACTAAGGATAAGTATAATTCCTACAGCAATGTGAGGTATAACATCGATTTTTTTCAGAAGTATTCTGTTTTTGTTGTATAGAAAATAGGAAAATAAAATTGAGAATTATTTAATGTGTGTACCTACTTTTTTTTATTTCAAGGTTGATTTGATTATTAACATACAGATAATCATTGAAATGATTAATTCCCGTTTTTAGATTCATCCTATTAAAACATTCAGGAACTTCATATAAGGACCAATTATAAAAATTAAACCGATAAACAAAATATTCAGAATATTTGCAGATGTTTTGAATATAGTAGGTATTACAGAACAGAATTAAAATAACCAAATTCATGAATATATTAATAATCAGAATGGTAAAGGAAGCCAATTCTTTTTTTTCCGGAAATGAATATTTTCCTCCAGATATTTCCGTTAATACTCATACCAGGAAAAATACTTATATTCCATTATGGGATTATCGAATAAAATAAGAAAAGTAAAATTGTTAAAAAACTAAAATAGATAATGAGAAAAATATAATAATAATAAATAGTATGTGTAAATGGAGTAAAAGTGTTCATCGATAATAGGTTCCATCAATTCTTTCTACCCTCTCCCTTAATATCAAAACCGCACTTCCATGGGGCTTAGAAACAAAAAAATGTACGTGATATTCCAAGCCAACCAGCGCACCACAGTAGCGGTACTGTTGATCAGCAAGGATGCCAGAGTACGGAACTGTATACACATACCTCAACTTCCTTCCATTTCCTGTGACAGATTTATGAAAATATTATAATTATATATAAAATATAAAACAACTAAAGTAAAGAATTAAAAATAAAATAAACACTTCCTACTTACAGCTAAAGAAATTGAGGAACAAGTGACACTATTAAATAGTCAATTAGTCTTCAGACTAATTGAAAAGTGTATGAACTCACTTCGCGAATAGGACCGTGTATACATATATGTTCTTTAGAAGGAAGGAGAAAGGATTCGCAATTGCAGCCCTTTGTTTGATCCTTAAATTTACTGTAAAGATTACTAATTTTCATCCTAGCCAAATCTGTATTTCTTGGAATCGCTGAGCATTCAGCGTGTTTGCTTTACGAATAGATTGCACACATCCAAAAGAATCGGTTTCAAGTTCCTTGGAGTTGGCAGCATAGCGGTTTCAGACTCTAGAAGATCTTAGACAAGGAACAATACAATGATATTTATGTAGAAATAAAATCATGAGCATTGTTTGCTAAAGTATTGCGAAATAATTAACATACAATTATCGCCTTTTTGTTGTCAGATGAAATCCATGAATTTTAAATTATATTTGTATTTTGTTTTAGATTCAACTAAAAACTCCAGAAGGAAAGCACACTCACTTTTTCCGATCTCAAGACTGTAAGCTTTGAGAGTATTGTTTCCTGTCTTGGAGAAAGGCAATCGGGCGAGCTCATGATCCCATCCTGGAGTAGAAATTGAATATTGGAGCTGCCGCCAGTCAGCCGGGGAATCCCCCCTAAAACCCCAGCGGTGCCTCTTAATTTCATTTTTCCTTCCGAACAGAGGAGAAACCCGATACGATACCGCCCCTTTGGAGGGGGAGGAACAGGGAAATGATTTTAAGATGAAGACTGAATCCAGAGCCTGGAACATCCATCTCTTCCCCTGGATGGTAATTGTTTTAATAAAGTAGCCTTCAAAGAGTGGTTCCCTTCACCCTGTACTTTATTCAAGAGTTCCCAGGCAAAATCTAATTACGTCATTAACATAATTTTTAAATGCCACCACCTCCCCCCTCTTAATCTCCATCCCTCGCGGCCGGTATAAAAGCGTAAAATTTAAAGGGCCCTGCCTCTAGCTCCGGCGATTTAGTGTGTCTAACTTGGAATAACAGCTCCCAGAGAACTTTATTCCTTGAAACAAAAAGAAGGAAGGAACGAGAATTAAAATAAATAAACCAGATGTTACATAGATTATTAGTTCATGTCATTTATCATTCAGACAATTGACTCTCTGACACATGATGCATTCACTAATCAACAACAATCTTTTTAGAAAGATACGGCGTTTGATCTTTTCAATACACCCACATGTTTTAAAGGTATTTTGGCAGTTCTCCATGGAAACTTGCTCAGAATTTTTCGGACAATTTTTTTTATAAAACCTCCCTGGTCATTTCTGACATACAGTGAGGGGGAGCATCTACAGGTGATCAACCTATTCTAACCCCGGAAGGGGTAGAGTTTCTAGTGGGACCACCACTTGACGAATAAAGTCACAGCCCCAAAGTCGGATTCGAAACGGCGCCGCCCGCAGATCTCAGATTGATAGACCTGCACCTAACCAGTTGAGCTACGGATGACCTCAGCATTTGTCTCGTTTTGTATAATTGAATCAATAATATCTACGACACAGTAAACAATTATTGAAACTGATTTGCTCCCAAATTGGATTGGAAGTCGTATGAATAGATAAATATTTTATTTATTTGTTATTCACTTATAAAATGAAATAATGACAATTTTGTTTAAATAAGTCAACCTAAGCGTAAATAATAATTTTAATATTAACTGTTTCTAGTATCTAGTTCGCAGTTGAAGATGATGAGTGAATGAAAGAAGAGTGCTTTCAAATCTTGGTCTTCCAAAACTCATGATAAAACAGATCATAATTACGACTCTTCCATTGAATAAAACAATGAATATGCAATGAATTCAAAGCGGATAGGTTTGTGGTGCAACTGAGTTGAAAAGAACAGTAACACCAGATGTTTTTCATTCGTCTTATTGTTGATTTTGCATTTAGAATGAAATCAACTGATAAAAATTTTATAATGAAAGTATGGTAAACGTTTGATGAAATCAAAGTGGTGATTGAGAACTTTACTGTTTTATTAGTTTGCTTTATCCTAGTCAGAAATAAGGAAGTTATGAATCTTAACTATTTACGTTTGCAAACATTCTAGGCATTTTTTCCGGCTAAAGGATAAGATACAAAAACAAAACAAGTTATGAAACGAATTCTATTTTCTTCTATTATTCTCGTCTAGTTTGTTCTTAGATATGGAAGCGGTATCCAACGAATGCCGAAACGTCAGCTTGCATAAACAGAAAATATAAGGCTTGTTTCAAAACCAATTTAACTGTTGGAATTAAGTTCAGTAAGGGATTTTCCTTTCGAAAGTCTATATTACGCATGCACCAGCTAGTTTCATTATAAAACAAGTGTTGGAAAAAGTTTATAAATTTTACAGTGCCAGAAAGGGTGTATAGTTTCTGATTTCATTTATTTTCTGCTATACTTGACCTTTTATTTTATTTTTATTTTATTTTTGTTTTATAATATTTATAATTTCTGAATATGATCCCCATTAAAAGTCTCAATACCTTCACAAAGTTCATCCATATAAAAATCATCATAACCTTTCTGGGGCAAAATGTCATTCGGCAGTAGGGAGCCATTATATCCAACAGTTGGCAGAATATTCCAAGTCGACTCCCCGAAGCCATGACGCCGGTACCTCCCCAAGGGGTCATCGCCTTAAGTGGCATCCTAAAAGGCAAGCTCTTCTTCTAACTCCCCTCTATAATGAGCCTTGTCTCCTTATGGTCTTCCCTGATTCCCCCTTCAAGAAACTTTCCTCTATGCCACGAAGTTTCCTGTTTAAATTTTCTGTTATCTAAAGTTTTACCATTAGATTTTTTTTTCATACTAAGAACTACCTTAAATAAACAGTTTTTATAGCACTAGTGATTTCATATTGAATAACAGGTAAACTCATAATTTTTATTAAATAACTAAATTGAGAATTTTTAATCGAATCTACTCCCTAACATATAATTACCGAAATCTAACCTGCATTCGGTACGCATTAATGCATATTTGGCTCCATCAGAAACTAGTAAACCCATCGAAAGGGAAATTAAAAGTGGGTGATCCATGTAAAACGAATGCCAAACGAATAAACAAAAAAACAAAAGAAGGAAGTCCTCCTATAAAAAAAGATGTGATAGTGACTAGGCTGAGAATAGATCACACGAGACTATTGCTCTATTAATGATTATTGACTCATTCTTACCTCTTCATTAAACAAACGCCTAATTAATTTCACCTCAATAGTTTTGGACTAACCCCTGATATATTAATAACTCTTGGTTAGTTAATTTTGTCGATAACATAATAGTAGAATTAGTATTTAAATATTTTAATTCATATAATCCAAACCAACTAGTTTCTAACCTTGCTTCCGCTTCCATTCTTCACAATCCTCCGAGATGCCTGAAAAGAAAATGGCCACGAGACCTGCTACTGTACAACGTCATTAGAGTGCTACCAATGGGTAGTTTCTCTACACGAATGTAATACTACATTTAACTGAGATCAAATTTACTAAATGTACAGTTGTAAATAGCAATAAATAAATAAATAAAAATAATAAAAACAAGTTAATATTATACAATATTAGAAATATGACATCGAATAGAAGGATCTATCAGATCTAATGTTTCAGTAAAATAATGAATTAATTATTTTTAACTTTTTTGAAACTTATTATAATTTTGATTTAAATATTAGAATTTTTTTTAGTTCATTACTGAGTTTATTACTTTTTTAAAAATAATAATTATGTTTTTAAAAACTTTTTATAAATACCCTTAAAAAGCCAAATTAAATTAAAAATACTCGTATATAATTTAAATAAAAATAATTGTTGACCTATTTCTGAGGGGATTTACTTCTTTCAATTTCAGCATTCATTGAGGAGGAAAACAAAATGCTCATTTCATCTCTTTAATAAGGTAAGAAACGTCGAAAATTTAAGTCTATTGCCTGGTGTCAACTGTTGTTCAGATCCTTCTGTAACTTGAATAAAGAAGAAAATTTCAACTCTTGTGAGAAAGCAAATTATAAAAGAACGATAAATTCTTCAATAGCTATAAAGAGCAAGGACAACGAAACAACTGATTTCTCAAAGTAAATTTTTAAAAGAAAAGAATAAATTATTTTAGATGAATAAATATTATATTATTTAAAGGGAATACATAATAGTCAAAATAGAATACATAAGTATTAAAACATTAACATATAAATTATTTTTGATGGACAATATTGTTAAATCATAACTTTAGACTTTCACACTCCATTTATTTGTGATCATTCCATTTTTAATTTCTTAAATTGTTATTAGTATGTATATTAAAAGTTAATAACAAAAGTTTACTATGTCGCATTTAATTTGCAATTTAGTTTAAATATTTTCTGTGTCACAAGTCATTTAGTTTGTCTGGATCCACTTCTTGGCGTTCAGTCATTAGGATATGAAGTTAGGATAATAAAATAGGAAATTAGCAAAATAAATTTTAAAAAAAGGAGTGTTTAAAATATAATATAAAATGTAAAAGTAATAATAAACTTGATGAAAACTAATCTAAAAAATATAATTATGAGAGATAGTTGACCGTGGATGATAAATGAGGAGAAGATGGTTGGGGGTGCGGTCAATGAAAAACACAAATAAGTATGATTAACTAATTTTAATGTGCCGACGTTTCGGCTAGAGTTTCTAGCCTTCTTCAGGGCTAAAAACAAAACAAGATAGCAACCACAGTAAGTATAGAAAAATAAAAAAAATATAAAAA
>NW_027105402.1:1134927-1140638 GCF_000696795.3 Halyomorpha halys | reverse complement strand
GTACAAGAGCCGGGAAGAAAAAAAGGCAGTTATCTCACCCCAATTTTTGATTACTTTAATGAAAACTATGTATAATTACTAGTCAAAATTGAAGACTCTTCCAAGTATAGGTAGGGGGGATATAAAATGGCGGCTGTTTCAAAACCTTAAAAAAACATTAATTTTTCATTCCGAGCTCTATATCTTAAAAACTACCAACAACACAAGAAACTGTATGAGTAGTAATTATACATAGTTTTCATTAAAGTAATCAAAAATTGGGGTGAGATAACTGCCTTTTTTCTCCTCTTGGGCTCTTGTACTATAATCAGTATGAGTTGTTTTCGCTTTTTCAAACAATATTTTTCAGTGTCGCCATAGATAAATAGTATAAACCGGTTTAGTTTGCAAAATAATTGGGAAACGAAGCTTAGGAAACTTCAGGATAGGTTAGGAATGCTTGACCAGGAGCCTGTTTCATAATAAGGTACAAACAAATACCATTAGTCTTTTTTTTCGGCCAAGACTCCCATTGAAGTCCTATACTGCCTAACCATGGTTGGGGTAAAAGTTTTTCATTTTGTGGGACCGCCACTCAATGAAATAAAGGCGGATTCGAACCGGCACCGCCAATAGACCTCAAAGTAGTAAGCCTGCGTCTTAAGCGCTGAGCTACGGGCGGCCCCACCATTAGCCTTGTAGAATTTACTTAATAAAATAACAGTGACTTTTACAATGGTAACTTGTACTGTAGTACTTTTTAACTCCTATAATAACTCTAATAGTCGTTCCTGTTATGAAAAAATAAATATTAGTGTTATTACCGCGTAGTTTCTATACTTGTATTTATAAACCACTATTAGCTTTCATTATGAAACAGTGACCTGATATCATTTAATGATGAGTATATCATATATATGATATGATTATTAAAATTAGAATGAGGGAGATCTTGGAGGGCTACAGGGAATTCGATAAGTGTAACTATCTCTCATTATTACGAAAATCGATCAACATTCCCTAATACGGTAGGGTTTTCATTAAAACGGACGTTCCCCGGAGTTGCCTAATGATCCAGAAAATTCAATTACTCAGAAAAGAAAACAAGGGGAAATAAAAATCATGAAATATTAAAATGATTGTACTGACTCAGATATACTTGGTAGTATTTTTTTACAATAACTTTTTAAAAAATAAAACGCTCTTTTTCAATTTCAGGCGCTTTTTAAATATGACTCGATTTAACTATCTCAAAGTCTGCTCTTCCCATTTTAAGCAAATATTTCAAAAGTAATAAAGGACCATCACACCCTGGAGGTCTTAGTGCGGCGGGTCCGGTCGAGTTGGATTGCCTTTTACTGTTACTTGTTAAAACGCGTTTTGTACGTATGGTAAAGCCTCCTTCATGCGCTAATAATCACTATACACACAAAAGCCAATAATCTGTCTTCTAAACATTGCACTTCTCATGATAGCGCGAATAATAATATTAAACTAACTACTAAATTATAACAATGATTTCAACATGTCAATCTCCATTCCTAAGACAATTTATTAACATATTAATAAAGGCTGATATCATACCTGTCTACAGAAGTTCATATTATCGCCTGGTATTGCAATGACGATTAAAAGAAAAACTTATCTCTCAAAAATACTTTCAATGGAGTATTAAAAAAAAATTTCGAACTCTAATAAATTATTCAATATCCTCATATCCTGTATAAATAATAAAAATTCATGTTTATAAAACTATAGGTAATAAAAAAAAAGTTAATAACCTTTAATTAAAGGAGTGGGGACACTTAAAAACTGGCTGCATAAATCTGGTTGTTATCAATTCGTCAACTCCAATAACCCATTTCTTTTCTCCTTATTGCCGACACAGATTAATGTAAAACATTATTCATAGCAAGCAATCCAGTGATGAAGGAGTAACCTGAATTGAGAAACTATTCCTGAAGTCATATACCAAGTACTCCTAAAATAACAAAGATTAGTAGATATCTGTCGAGAGTGTGATCCGCCCACGCGGCACTCCGGTACTATCAATTATTGGTCCAGTGCTGTCAGTAATGGACACTATGACATTCGGTTCGATCAGGCAGCTTTCAGCAGTACACAGCCAAAGGGGCGGTCCATAATAATGAACTGTGTTGACATTTGTGAGTGGTAGCTAATTTAGAGTCTGCAGATAACTGTAGCGCATTCAATGCTCAGAGGTATATAAGATATTGATACAATTTAAGTTTGATACACAAACAAGAATAAGTAAATACAGTTTAATCTCGGTGATCCGAATTAATTGATACGGGGGGGGGGGAGTTCGGATTAAAGAAAGTATTAGGAAACATGATATAGAACAATTCAACAATATGAATGTGTATAAATATTTTAATTTAATTTTTTTTTTTTAGAAATTTGACAGTTTGCAATTTAAAATAAATTAATCTTACTTAAAGAAGTCGTTTTTTTTTGCCAGATCCTATGAGGCTTATACCATCGTAACTCAATAGAATCCGTTATCTCCTTCTATTTAAAACCCATCAACTCTTAGTTTCCTCTCATGTTTTCCTCCACTTTGACTATAGATGTCTGGTATATGGTGGACTCTAGCGTTATCTCGAATCTAAACTTAAATGTCTTATGAATTGTCCAGTACGATTTATTTTCAGGATCACCAGAGATACACTAATTACACAGTATTACGCCGAGGTGAAGTAGAGATGAGAATCTATCCTCCCCATGCCAGTATTTCCTAGCTTCCTTTCTGTTCCAAGTAATTAGTACTCAACGCCCCTCCTATGTCCTAGAAAACGTGTAATTCAAATTCTCAATCCAATCCCGTACTACCAGGTCCCGTTTAAGTGATTAACAATAAACTTCTCCCATAATGTTTCTTTATCATTTAATTTTGTAATGAGGTGTAGATAGTTGACCATAGATTACTGATTGGAGAAGATTGACCTTTAGATTTCTATTTATGTAACGTCTTTAGCCGACCTGCACTCTAGCGGCTTTTCCTGCATTTTTTATCAATGTAGCCTGGATTCTCTTCCTAAACCTTACTCTCGCATTTCTTACTTTCTTCATTCCCCTTTCTCCATTTATTTCTTCTTATCACCTGTCCTTTCCTTTTACAATATTGTTTTTATTTTTAACTTTAATTTTTCATAAGCTCCATTATTAGTTTAACTAATTCTTTATAGATTCTTTCCACTGTATCATTTATTTATTACTCACATGTATATGTATATAAATAATAATGTAATCAATCTACTACTATCTTTGTGCTTAGTTATTAACTTTTTCTCTCTAAATGATGGTTGTTGTCTTTTTGTTTTTATAACCCTGATGAAGACCTGAAAATCAGGTCGAAACGTCGGCATAAATAAATATTTTTGTTGTTTCTTTACTGACCGCACTCCCCGATCATCTTTTCCAATCATTAATTGATATATTTTGTGTTTCACATCCAATTTCCGACCCAAAGTGGCATCCCTGCATGGGCGGGTAACTTTTCATTTGTAGCGGCCTCAAAAATGATAACTCCATCTTCTGATTAGAATAGGTTGGTAATCTATGGGAAAACCACCATCCGTTCTTCCCCATATAAGAACCACCAGGTAGTGAAAAATAATAATTAAATAAATAAACAAGCAGGAAGTGGGAAATTAAACTAAAAGAAATCATTTCAACACATTCATAGCCCTGTACCAATTTTTATTCCCAGATATGGAGGGTAAATCTAGTACCAGTGTCTTTTGAACAGCGACGTCACTAATATTGATAGCTAGCTAAAGAAAATATAATTCAACTTAATTTTACCAATGAAACTTCCGGATTGAGGTAATAACTAAATCTTATGTATACTTATTAAAACACCTAAGCGGTTATCAAACATGTTGTAAAAGTTAAAATTCCAGAAACATTGAAGATAAATTTGACATTCATTTAACCAATCTTGTTATCGATAGATTCAGCAATTGTTCACTAATAAAAACAAATAATGAAAATTTATAATACTGAAGAATCAAAAGTTGGGACTAAGGAAAAAAAAACTTGAATAAAACCTCAAATTTCACCAAACTAACTATCCTAAATTTGAAGCAAGAGGATAATCCTCGATAATTATCTGAGGAAACGATGGGCTAAGACTGAAGAAGGAAATAAACAATAAAGAGTAGGTTGTAGACCTAGTAGAGATAACGGCAAGAAGGTAGGTCGGTATCGAGCGCTTGCCAATTACTAAAGCAAACACCTCAGCTGCCTTATCTTGTCTAATGAGTCCTCTTAGCCACCTTTTCCAACAACTTTTTGCCGCTTCTATTAAAAAGTTTTCTATTTTTTCTTCTTTTTTAATTTCTTAGGGAAGACACAACCCTAGATTAAAAACGTCAATGAAGTGCTTTTCAAAGGCACTTCAATTAACTAATAAGGTATCCCATGTACATTTCATAATTCAATATCTTCAATAATAGCCAGGATAAAATAATAACCAATAAAATTTTGGAACACTCTTCAGTTGTTTGCCCATTTACGGTACAAACCATATGGTTTGCTTTGATTATATATTCCATAAATTATATTTACAACGTGGACTGGGGTAACTTTGTGACGATCTGTAAGGGGACTGTTATATTTTTATATTTATGAAAGACTTTTACAAATGAAAAGAACTAAAATTTTTAATTTAATTATTAAACTAAAATTTATAAAAGTATTTTTCTGAAAGCTGTTGAAATTGGAGTTAGTCATTCTGTCTGTTGAAATATTCATTTGGGACATTTAGAAGAGAAAGTATTGACACACTGAATAATTTAGAAATACCTGTTATGAAAAGAGCAAGGATTAATTAAAACTCAAAATCAGGAGGTAAGTGAACTTTGTGTCATGTCCACACTGTACCACATTTTTACTTTCACTTACCTATATTTGGAGTACACAGTAAGGGAAAGAATTGTGGTCGTATAAAATTTTGAATTCGAGTTTTTGATGGAAACTACAGGTTTTGAGGTTCTAATATCCTAGTTTCGAAAAATGGTCTTTGAGTCTGTGAGTCTGTGCGTATGTGTGTTTAAATTACATTTTTAAGATAGAAACCTTTTTTGATAAAATCGATAAAACGGAAGTGCCATTTTATAGAATCGATTTTTCATATTTTCTTTATTATTAATAAAACGGCTCTTACGTCTTCAATTAGACTCGACATGCCAATGAACAATTAGGCTAGTATCAGCTACGTATTATCTCCATTAAAATAGTATGACAGAGTTTAGAGGACCAATATTTTAAAATTATCGTCTAAAATTTCTTTAATTTAGTTAATTTAAAAATGATAAACAGTTCTCTCACTTATCAACAGTAAAATGTGGATGAATACAAAATATAAAAAAAATTAACGAATAAGAAAAGAAGGGAAAAGGTGAGATAGAAACATATGATTGGAACAATAAAAGCCGTAACCATACGATCACTTCCGATTGCGTTACAACTTTATATTTTGTTAAACTGTTGCATTTTTGGAGGGAAATAAACTTACATTCATTATTTACAAGATATATTCTAGATACCTCCAGAAACCCATAAATACGAATTTGTACAGGAACAAATAAATAAAAAATTGTTTGTTCATAATTTTCAACTTTCCTTGTATATATATTTTTTTTTTTTTTAAATCACAGTAGTCTTAACTTTAAGATGAGTCCACCAATCTACACAAAACTTAAGAT
>NW_027105402.1:1129706-1134877 GCF_000696795.3 Halyomorpha halys | reverse complement strand
AAAATCAAAAACAAATGGATAACTTCAATAAGAGCATTCAACACAGAACTTTTGGGACGTGCGTAGGATGTGAGATAAATGAATGTTGTGTAATGAGCATATTTTATTTAATATGGTCCGGGTGCGGTCAAAAAAACTCAAATAGTAGAATATACTATTTTATTGAGCCAACGTTTCGCCCCACGTTGCAGGGCTTCGTCAGGGCTATTTTGACGGCAGTCAAAACAAAAAAAATGAAATATTTTATTTAAGCTTTATAAGCTTAATATACTTTAAGGCTAAGCAAAGTAGGGATATGTAATTAAACAAATATTAAAGTTTTCATACTTAAGTTAACATGAATTCCATTTAAAGATATTAATTTTGTTTGGATGTAACTCCAACGTTACATATTGCTAGAAATAAAACACGTAGATTCTTCTATGATAAAATGAAAATACATCAGAAATAATTCAAAGACTCAAAAGATTCCCTGATTATGGTATTCTTTTTTTTTATTACTCGCTCTTCCATACAAACTCTGATTCTTCCTTGATAAAGTTATTTAATCTAAGTGGTTTAAAATAATTATTTCTGAAATGAAGACACAGAGAGTAGGAAGCAAGATACATAAATTATTAAACCAGTGGTTACTGGGAGTTGTAGTGCTGCAGACCTGGGAGATGGTGGTTTGCACCATCTGTAGGTTTCATTGTTTATAGTTCTCGATTACAGTGAGCTCTGTATGCGAATCGAAGATGGTTAATATAGCCTGTTTCAACACTACATAAATAGTTTTATCGTAATCCAATTAATTCATGAGATCTGAGGTTAAAAAAAATATATCTAAAATTATTGCAAAGATACGATATGAATATTCCAAAAAAATGAGTTAGTCACTCAAGAACTAGTATACGTTTCGCCAACTAAGATATCAAAATAACACAACTGAGCGGGGACTACGCATCTTATATCACTATCTAAAAAAATGACCCACCAAATAGAGAAACTTCACTCCAATACAAGTCAGCACGTATTGTGTTAAGTATGTATATAATAATCTGAGTAATTTACTACCTCAATTTGGTTGGTCATAATTGCATTATTAGTAAAACGAAATATCAAAATTACCAATCAAAACATTTATATAAGATATGATAGTGCAAATTCAACATATTTCCAGAAAGCTAAAAGGAGTTGGGAAAATCACTTTTTGTAACAAAATCGAATCGAGTAATGAAGTGAATACCGCACAGTGTGACGAAATAGACACATTTAGGAGGGGACAAAAATGTAAACGTGTGATTTTTTCTGAATAAAAAAGAATTTTAACATAAGTCTTAAACTAAACTGTTTTCGGGTTATACGAAAAAAAAATTCTAAATTTCCTAGATTAATCTAAAGACACTGTTATTTGTACGGTCTCTTGAACGAGAATATTTTCAATGAATATTAGAAAGAAAGGAGGTCTTAATCGGTAGGAAATCACTAAACATCCAAAAAATCTTGTTAAAAAAAAGAACATAAATAACGGTGCTAAGTATTGGAAAACGTTTTTTTTTTTTAATCCGACGACATTAAACCGGTTAAGCTTGTTAAGTTGTTCAAAACTTTTCTTTGACCGATTAAGGTTTATCTACTTTCAATACTCGTGAAAGATAATCCTCCTCAATGAATGAATCCACAACACAAGTTTTGATCGCCATGCCTAACTTGTGTAAGACAAAACAGGATGCTTGTTAAATTATAAGTAGAATTAATTTAAGATATCGTCAGATACGGCAGACGAAATCTTCACCTGCCATAAAACTTGCGCAACGGTTTACAAAGTTTGTTTTGTTCAGTTTCATATTATCGTAACCTGTTAGCGCTAACGGAGGGGAGGGGGGCTTTAAGTTCCTTCCTTGTTCCAATTAAATTTAATTGAACGATCCTCTATTGCCTAAATAAGTTTTATTTATGTTGCAATTAGTTTTATTGCGTAAATAATTTTTTTTTTGTATGTAAACACGTTGTGTTGGTGCTAATTTTATATAATTTATTTATAGTTTTTTATCGAAAACAACATAAAATAAAAATATAGCTGAATTATAGTATCCTTCGTCTTACAGAAGATTAATCAGAAACCAGCAAAATCAATTCCGCAACTCAAGCCAGTTTTAAATCATCATGAAACGAGTTTCTCTTTCAGCACAATTTCACCTTTATTTTGGGAACGCATTTTTGTGTCTATATCTTGTATAAGAATGCTGATTTGGATGGTACTCGACATATTTTGTAAGCAATAATTTCTAAACTGTAAAAACAATTAGTAAAATGTTTACATTTTCTTCGTCTTTTTATTTTTTTTAATATTGTATTAAAATAATGTAACCTGTCATAATCAAGGGCAATAAGTACTCAATACTGTGCGCATTTAATCACATCATATATACATATTAGGTAAAAAAATATTACATATTTAGTAAAACAATAAATAAATTAATAATGCAAACAAATTCCTTTTTAAAACTATATTAAAATTATATAACCTATTTTTTCTTAATTGCAATGCACTATTTTTAAAAATATATAGGAATAAAATCCTAGGTTACATGGTACCTTAAAATCCAGTAAAATATTTGTCACTTTTTTTATTTCTATTTTTCTATAAACAGTATACTCTGCTGGATTTATTGTTCAACATTTTCTGTTCTGTTAAATGTAGGTGAAGTTTATTATTGTATAATATGCTTAGGAATTCACAATATGTTGCATTTAAATATTTTTTATGTTTTATAATTTATTAGATAAACTAACTTTTCACATATTAGATAAAAAGAAATGTAGTAAATAAATAAGAATAATAAAAATCAAACAAAAAAGAAAAATATAAAATAAAATGGATAATAATAGTGTATAAACATAATATGAAAAAAGTTAAATAATACCAAACTAAGGAAACAACTAAAGTAAAGAAAATTAAAATAAATCTATTAAATATAAAACAAATCATCTATAACACCATCATACCTACATATAATATAATTTAGGTGTAATGAAATGTGTTAGGAGTAATTCCAACATATTCTATACAATATGGTTCCATACAAAACAGCAAAGTACAATAATATTAATATATAAGTAATGAAAGAATGTTTTTTATTTATTTTCATATACATCTATGAAGATCCATCGATTTTTCCTTGTTTGCAGTACTAGGAAACTTTCATCTTAAAAAATTGATTGTAAAAAAAAACTTACTACTTAATGGAAAAAAACACTAAAATATTACTAGAGTATATTTATGAATATCTGTCCAAATATAAAATAAAAAACACAATTTTTTATAATAAGGGTATCAGGGAAGAGGAGGAAGAAGGAAAAACGTTTCATAAAATTTGTTTGTATACAACAAAATTAATATGAAATTGCTTTATACTGAACTAATTTTTGTTTTTAATTAAATTGTAGTAATGCTTTTGAAATATTATATTTGTTTGTAAACTGTATTAACTTTCAAATATTTTTTTTCTTCATACAGTCTCTAATGAAATTTTTTATTACATGTAATTAAGATTAAATTAAACTTTTTTTAAAATTATATTTTCTTTATAGTTGCCAAGTTATTTTTAGCTTATGTATTGAAAATTAAATTAAAATTATTATATCATAACAAAGGCGCAACTGGAAAATTAGTGAAATTGGCTTTATTGTGTTGGCAGCTCGAAATTCCATTAACTTGTCGGCATAATAGTACTTAATAATTATTCAATGGAAAAATTTGTTAAGTAAAATTATTTCAAACTACAAATTTCTAGTTTATTCATTTTTGAGCCATCACCATTGTTGTGTTGGCGGCATTAACCAATGGTTAATGTTATAGTAAAAAATTATAGCTTAATCACTCCTTAAGTGTTGAGCTTTAATTTCATCACTCCTACATGGAGGGTAAAACAGCCGTTCCACGCAAACTGTTGTTTTTCATACTGTGCATACTATTGTTGTTTGATACCTTTGGATATTTCACTCCAATATATTTCAAATATTCTGATAGATCGAAGAAGTAGTAACACACGTATTTCCATTTCATTACCTAGTTTTGCTAATTTATTTATATATTATTTATTTATTCAAAAGCTGATTGAAATAATTGTTAAAATTCATTTTTATCATATTTCAATTATCTTCGAAATTGTAAAGCATTGTAAACTGTGTGCATTTAAAAAACGATGTACACAATTTTTATAAAAGTCCGAAAAAAATCTCTTTTCTATTTAAAACATAAAAAATTTGAAATTCATCTCTAAAGAGTTTCATAAGTCAGAAAACAATAATATAGGTAGGTATCCTGCAATACAATGGTGAAACGAGATGACTTTATAATGATGGATTGATTTATTTTATTTTTAAAAATTATTAAAAAAGTATTTAACAGATGTATTACATTATTGGACTTACTAGTTTGTTCTATAATCAAGGGCAACTAGTCAAATAAATCAGTAAACTTTTATAGAATATCTTAAATTAAATATTAAATAAAGGTCAAAATAGTTATAAATACAAATTTAAAAGAGTCTCATTTGACCAATCCATTTCCCGACACAAATATTATTAAAAAATAAATAAAAAGAATAATTAGAACTGTTCTACCGATCACTTATATATCTATTTTACTATATATAAAATTTTAAAAGAGGTAATTAAGAAACAAATGATAATAGATGATAAATATGAATATTAGAATTATTTATTTTTAAAGTTGCTAATCTTTCATTGTGATCATCTTATCTAAGAAGAAGCGGTGCTAGGTTACAAGAAGGAGGAAGCCATGAAAATCAGTTGAGGTTCATATATCTTTGAAAGTGATATTTTAAGAATATGAGCTGTGAAAAAGATCCTAATGTTTATATGAGCCCAATAATGCTATTACCAAGAGTTACTAAGTGCAAAACCCTTGAATGATAAATGTTTTATTCATGTAGGACTTATAATGTAAAAAAATATTAAAAAATGAAAACATCTTTTTTCGAATAATATAATAATAAAAAATGTATTTTGGGACCAAAACTTCGTTTTATACTCCGTTAAATAAATATTACATTTTCACTTTATCAAAACCATATTTTTAGCGTCTTAAAATTTCTGTTTTCTATATTAAATCAAATATTTCTTGCCTTGTTAACAGTTAGGTCTATAAGCTTCATGTATAT
>NW_027105402.1:1129191-1129656 GCF_000696795.3 Halyomorpha halys | reverse complement strand
AACCATATTTTTAGCGTCTTAAAATTTCTGTTTTCTATATTAAATCAAATATTTCTTGCCTTGTTAACAGTTAGGTCTATAAGCTTCATGTATATATATATATATATATATATTCTATATGCCTATATTATATTCTATACAAGTGTATATATAAATATATGCCAAATCATAAAAAGTTTCAATTCGTTTATAGAAAGAAGAATTAGTAAAGCAGATAAGCGATTGAGGAAAATTATCTATTGAAATGGATATGAAGGAGAGAAAGAAAACAAAATCATGAATAAAATTCTTTTTTCGAATAATAAAAAATGTATTCTTTAATTCTTGCCTTGTTAACAGTTAGGTCTATAAGCCTCATGTATATGTATATTAAACTTTTATAGAATATCTTAAATTAAATATTAAATAAAGGTAAAAATAGTTATAAATACAAATTTAAAAGAGTCTCATTTGACCAATCCATTT
>NW_027105402.1:1118201-1129141 GCF_000696795.3 Halyomorpha halys | reverse complement strand
ATCTATCCTATTCTATAATATTCAATACAAGTGTATATATCAAACATATTTTAGATTATTAAGATTCAAATTTTAAACTCCTTCCTTGTTTTATTTAAAAACGTTATATCACATTATTACAATATAACAAAAGAACACATTTCACTATATATGCAGTGTGTTAAAATAAACTGATGAATAGAACATGGAATGAAGAAATTTAAACTGTTAATCGGCAGGTCTTTTAAACAAAAATGGCATCTTTCAGGAATTATGCCCTGATTTTATGAATAAGTTTGTAAGAATTTCTATAAATGTTTCTGAGAAGGACAATGAACATGAGATTGAACGTTATTTGTAATTGTGTAGTCTATTTGTATTTAAGTTGGTGTACACAATGTAGACAATGAAGATGGATGAAGTAAGTACTAAAAAAAATAATATAAACAACGCCGAATATTCTTACTTGAGAACAATTGATAATTATCAATTCTAGAATAATTATTAAATAGAAAAAAAAGAGGAGGCATGTCTAGGACAAGATTAGTAACACAATCTTTTACAAACAAAAGTAATGAAGTTAAATCCGGAAACAATTTAGACAAATCGTACGACATTTCAATTTTATAGTTTGAACTACCTAATAACATATGAAACAAAGATTGATTCTGTTAGATTATACTGGATTGGAGACTTCTAGGATTCTCTTTGCGAAACTTGTCATTGCGAAATTTATGCTGTCAACGTCATCTGATTCAGTTACGGGGAAGTATAAAGCGGAATACCACGAGAAAATTGTTGGAGAAATTCGGAGTCATTCTAAAAGCTAGGAATGCCAATCGTGAAGAGATCTGCATATTAGAAACAGCTGTTTTTGGAACTTAAAATATTAATTTCAATGAGTATCTTTACATTCAAAAGAATGTGAAGGTTAAGAAAGAAAGGGAAAAAAAATTACTTTAGTAATGTATAATATAATTTCAAATACAAACACATATATAACCAAAATATATTTTAAGAATAATATATTTTTCTAAAGAATTATATTGAATTTTTTTTTAAGAAATCGAAAAGGAAAAAGAAGTTAAAAACCAAAAAATATTTTAGAGATTTAATTAGGAGTTATTAGGTGTTATTGGTATTTTCCTGAATCGTGGGTAAAATCTGGTTTAAGCTTTTGGCTTATTACGTTAAAAAAATAGACTATTTACTTCAGTTTGATTCGAGCATTCCAAAGAGCGTAGTTCACATTATTGGACAATATACCATTGAATTCCATCCTTCATTCCTTTACCAATTGCAATATCGATCAATTCCTGGGAAACAGTCAAGTTACTACAACAGAGCGAGTGATCCTGTCCACAATAAATCGAGTGTGAATGCAAATGCATAAAAAAACAACAAAAAAAAACGCTAAATTAAGAAATAATTCAATGAAAAAATAACCCAACTACGGAAATAATTTTATACTCTTAATTCTTCTAAAAGACAGATTGTTATTGCAATCTCCTTAGTCATATCAGTGGATTGTTAGTTTACCAAAAATAATGAATCTTGGTATAGAAATCGAGTGCTTTCCACTAAACTCTACGGCTTTTGGCGAGTAATATTCAGTTCCATTTAACTGCTAATGTTAGCATACAAAGCTTTTGCATAACATGAAGAAAATGTTTTCAGAAGTTTATAATATAATAGAAAATATGATAGGAAATGGAATTATAAAATAGAGTTATTTCATTGGTCGGTTCAGTGATTATTTTTCCATCTAAGTAGCATGCCTTGCCGTTTTTATTTCTCTCATACTTGAAGAAAAAGTTTAAAACATTTTTTTTAGGGCATTTTTTATATTTTCTTCTGTAGTTCTATAAAAGATGGACTATAGTTTTCGAATAAAAATATTGACCCTATTCGAGGTTGAACAATTGAAAAAAAAAAAACCAAAATCTAGAGGTGTGAATGTTTTACTTAAGGTCCAAATTGAAGTTTAACATTGACTTTTTTTTTTTTTGCATTTTATCGTTTTTTTAACAATCATTCTTGGATATATGTAAAACACTCATTAGTTTGTTTATGTTCAGCACATACAATTTTAACTCTTAATGCTAACCATAATCCTAACCATCTTATGGCCTTCTCATTAGGTGCACTCAAATTTGTAATTGAATAAAATATAAGTTACTTCATTAATATAGGCACTGGAAGGTATTGCTACGTTTAATATGGAATGTAGGGTGGTATGTGAAAGTTGTGCACGCACCGCATCAATTTTTTTACTCTAAACCACTCTGGTGGTTCTGCTGCCTTCCGCTGGATATACCACAGGTAGAACAAGTTAGAGGAGGAGTGTCGCAGATGGAATGGGAGATAAAGTAGCCAGATGTCGGTGTGAGATGGGCAGCTTTAATCCCGACCTAGAACCCCCTTTTAATTTAAGGTGCCGGACGGCTGATGCATTTTTCATGAGGCCTCTATTGTCTGTCTCTCTCATTACCTCCCAAAACTCCGCAATCTCTTCTCTGGCTACTCTCCTTTCATTAATAATTTCCACCCTTTTCTTCCTCTGTCCTTTCGGCCTGTCTGTTTTCCTCGGCCCGGTTGACAATGCCGGAATTTTTTCTTTTTAAATTTTGTCTTCAGGAGCCCGATGGTTGGAAACTAAGGGATAAGTTAGTGTGATAGGCTTAAGTAATAAAATCTTGTTATTTATTGTAGAAAATCATCAGAAAAGAAGATTTGATTAAAGATTTTATTTTTTTCATTATACATTGAGAATTTGTTACACATAATCTTTGTTGTGAAGAATAGTTTATAACATGTATGTACCTATTTTATGATCTATATTCTAGTTATTACCATTTCTTAACTTAAACTCAGAAGTTGACCAGATTTTGGTCAATGTTACTGGCAAGAAAAAAAAAATATTTATTTAATGTAATTTAGAACTATACAAATAATAAATAATTATAATTACAATACAAGTAAATATGTTGAATGTTTCATCTACACTTGAAAATCTTGGGAAGGAACCACCCATTCAAGAAGAAGAATAAATTACAAAGTTGACTAAAAGGGGGTCAAGTAAATCTTAACACCTTGTATAAATAAAAAAAGAAAAAAAAATCAGAAACAATCAATTATGTTTTTTTTTTTTTGTTTCTTTTCGTACCCTTCTGAAAAGATTATAATTCGTATTTAGTACGTACATATAGGAGGTATGCTATATGTATAGCTGAGTATAAAGGATACCTTGGATTGCCTTTAACCATTATAAGGCGAGGGGTCCAATGAAGGTTGTAAACTTAGTTGGCTTACGCCAGTGGATTTTCGGAACGGGGAGGGGCCGTTCCGCTGGTAACCGGTAATCATTCATTTCTAAATATCTACATCGATTATGTTACTACAAATAGGCATTATAGCGATATTAAATAGTACCAGTATGTTGGGAACAAAATTTTCCTTAAAGTTTGCTTTATAATTATATGACCAGTTGAGCATAAGCAAGCTGCTCATTTTTTAGTCAATGTGATCAACGTTATGCATACCACGGTACATCATTCTCTGACTGTACAGCTCAGGTGATATGCCTATCTGTTTCCATTGATAAAAGTGAGGGGTAATTGGATATTAATCACAGCGTGCGGTGAGCAGAAAGGCGGTAATCCTTTGCAATGGTATAAAGGGCAGTTAGAGTTTTGTGGTGCGTTTGTACTCGTGCTCTCTCTCGGCTACTCCGATTGAAACATTTTCAAAGGCTTCGAGGGAAAGCGACAGGCCTCTGCTGTAAATGGATTAACCGATCCCTCCCCATATTTAATGTCACCTCACTGTTAGTACTCGTCCGTATTTCCAACCTCTACATTTCTCTCTCACTCGTTAGTTTGTATTGTCTTTATGTATTTCAACATTGTAAATGTTCCATATTTTAAATTATCTGTCGCTTCAGTTCCTAAGACTATTAATTTTTCAATAGATTTTTTTAAGAATTTGTTTTGGTGCTCTATCAATACTCCTCAATTTATTAGAGAGGAATCATTGAAAGATTTTGATGGCGTGGCCATTTTATTGAATAATTAGGATATGAATATCAAATCTGTACTGTGTCACTATACCATTAGTGAGAGGCCACTCTTTTATGCGTAATGGTTTACCTAAAGCTCTTGCATCAAGTAAAATATTTCTTAAAATATATTTTATATATATTGTATGTTGTTTGTTTGTTTTTGTTTAGTGGCGCTGAACTTCATTGGTCATCAACGCCATTTATATTTTATTTAATTTTGCTTATATTCGTTTAATTTTATTTATTTTTTTAATTTGATTATTTATTATTTATTTTTTTCTTCCGTTCAATGTTATATTTTTGTCAGTAAATGTTGTGATTTTAGAAACTGATACACTAATTCTATTGTTTTATCATCGTCTCCGAGGGTTTTTGAAATATCTGGGTTTTGTCCTAAGATATTGAGGTGTGATGTGAAATATAGGCATTGTTGGAAAATATGGTTTATTGTCAAATTATTGTTGCAATACTGGCATTTCGGAGACGTTTCTTTTTAAATAAGATAAGAGTGAGTGAACCTCGTGTGACCTATTCTCAGCTTGGTCAGTACAACCTCCTCTCTACGGCATTTGCGACTGGAGGTACCCCAGGGCTTGACTGTTGCAGTTGTGCCCTACAGTTAAAAATAATTTTCTTATCTAATTATTAAATACTATAATTTACAGAATACAAATTAATATTAATAAATAGAAATATTACAATTGTTTTAGACCAGAGTGTTCTACATAACTTTAATACCCAATAGAAATGACACACTCACGGTTTACAGTTCATCTGGAAACCATTTCAATAATCTTATAACATTATTTCCCTAAAACCAATTGCACAAAGAATTAAATATCGCCAGACTTTTATAATGACCACTATCAATTATTTTGAAATATACTAATTTAAACCAATATTTTATGCCAAATTATGATACAACTTTTTCTATAATGTAAATTAAAAACATGGTTTGTGCACTTATCCCAAGAATGTTTTAGTCATTTTAGTACTCCATAATTCACTAATACTAAACATTAATCAACCCCTGTTTACGCATAATGGGTTAGTAATACATTTTTTTCGTAATTTAGTTAATATATTTACATTACTTACTTAATTTTAATTATTTATTTTTCCATTTTTCTGGTATTTAATTCATTTATCTAATTCTTACGTATATTTGCCGTGTATATTCTATCATTATTTTCAACTAGTTAACTTAATGTATATGTATGTTATTTTAATATTTTTTTCATTAATATGTATATATTCTATAAATGAATACCTACGGCCCTAATATCCATTGCCCGAGGGCATTCGATCCAGATTGTGGGAGGTTGTATCTTTTTCAAGTAAAAAACAGATTTTCATCTCTTTAAACAATATATATATAAAAAAAAGTTACTTCATCTACACGAGTTAGGACCAGGTCAGATTAGAATTTTCACGGAGTTACTGCTCTATCAAGGCTTGTATAATAATTTTCTTCCATTCATTGTCTTATGTATCCATAAATAACACATTCCTGGATTACAACATTGATTTAGTGCTGGTTGGCTTCCGGTCATAAATTTATTCAAACGTCCCACAAAATACAAAACTTTGAAGAAAAAAAAATTTATAAATTAAAAAGTACAAAGGTAAACCGCCATAAATCGGAAGTTTCGGAGCCTACACGCTGAATAAACATGGAGGACTTCCGATCCGATTTGTCGCTGAAGAATGCTAACGACTCTTTATTAGCGTAGCGCTCTCGTTTCACCTTTTTTTCCTCTCCTTCCCTTTCCACCGCGTTTCCCGAGGGATATTAAAGGTAATTTGTCCAATTTTATGGCCACCAGGGGCACATTTCACGCTTAATCGGACCAGCCGCTTACAGAATTCTTCTACGCTCTTGATTTAATAGCAACGCTATGTAGTTTTTACCTAGAGGCTAATTTTCTTATGCAAAATACGTTTAGTGAATTATTATAGCAAACAAAAAATGTTAAACGTAAAAAAAAAAAAGTATTACGTTTCGTAGCCCTAAAACTACTATTGAGGTTTCTGATCAGAGTCAGTATTATTTTATTAAAATAATATATATTAGTTACTTGTTTGAGAGTAGGGAAACTTCAATTAACATACAAATTTATTTGACCATTTACTCTCAGTTTAGTATATAATTCTCCGACATTTTAACCTTCAGACAATGTGACTAATCAATTATAAGATATGTTAGGGGAAATATTAGTATTATCTGTGTGGAAATAATAAGTAATATGAAAATTTTAGGTTGTCTCCTTGATAATGGCCGGATGGCCGAAACGTCGGAGAATAATAAACTATGTTGAGAGTAAAGGATCAAATAAATTGGTATTTTAATTCTTTAAATTTGAATTTATTTTCTGTCCAGTCAGACCTGTGGGATCAGAAAGCTCTTCGGGGTCCTCTCAAGGTCATAAAGTAGGAACCCTTAATTGCGGAAAATTCTGGTGGTTGAGCTTGATCATGAACAAATTATCTCCTTAAACACTTCTGGACAGTTGCTTTTCTATGTTACTATAGCTCTGTTATAATCAGCACGTTCGGTTTCACTTGCAGATTTTTTCGTAAAAATGAACAAAACAAAAAAATATGTAAAACATAATGTAGCATACTTGGTTGTAAGCAAATGATCCAGTTTAACAAAAAAATAAAATTTGTGATTGTATTTCAACAACTCAAGTTAAATTATATTATCCAAATACTGACCAAAATCTTCATTTGTTACCTGTTATGCTTATTTAATAAGTACAAATAACAGGATTTCATATTTGAAGCGAAATTTTCAATTGCTACTTAATAACTGAAAACATTTTTGCATAACAGAGTAGTTTATAGCTTCTCCGATACATTTTTTATTTCATTTTTAGAAGTCCATAAAGCATTTTGAAGCAAAAATGATCATTCTGCGGCCATTACTCTTTTACTTAAAATTCTTCGAAAATTGACTGTATTCTCTAATCAAATAGCTTCGAAACCGTATCTTATGTTGTGAAATATCGCCAGAATATTCATTTCGAGAGATAAACCGTGCAAAATTTTATGTAAATTATATCAGCTTTCATTTTGAGCCCTTAATAAAATTTTTATGCTCTATGGTCTCTTGAAAATGCCCTGTAACGGAAGATATTGAAGAGTGAAAATTACGATGTAAAAAAACATTCAATTGGTAATTATCAAATTTAAATAAAGTATATAAATAAATTCTTCATATTCTATACTCTTGGCTTCATATAAATCTAACGACATAACGTGAGTGGACCCAGGATATATGGAGTGTAATTTTCTATTGATTTATTCCGTTCATAGATCGGTAAAATTCCAAGTACAAGTTCAAATATGATTCCTTCAGTAGGTTGAATTCTTAAACGGCAAATGAAGTTGATTAAAAATACAAATAATAAAAATTATTCTTTTCCCTTAAAATATATGGAATTATATAACTACCTGTCCAGTACAAATGTTAAGAAATAATGATTATACTTGGCAGACTTTTTTATATTTAAAAAAATCAATGCACACTACAGCTCATATTGGTGTCCAACTAAAATGATATTATGATTATAATTTATAAATACCATGTTTTCCTATAAAAAATTATTTACGATTCGACCACATCCTGAAATTGTGTATAATAATGTGTTTAAATTCTCCTTATGTATGTGTTCTCTATATTTTTTTGTTTATCACTTTTTGGCATTACGAAAACATTGTCTTAGGCTTTTGCTAAAACCATTTTAGTAAGAATTTCACAGGTAACAAATTGGTACTTATAACATCTATTTAGTGTTCAAAAATAATTTCTTTTGTAACAATAATGATACCAAGTATTTTTGACGCCGAATTTCTAATATTACTTTTTTTTATAATCTTAGATGTTTTTTGAGACTGTTTTATGTTGTTTAAATAAATTACACATTTTATTTTCCGTACAAGTCCGACGTTTCGGCCAATCTAGCCATACTCAGGGACAATCTTAGTACAATTTTTGAACTAAATGATTTTAAAATGCAATATCATGCAGGCTATTCTGCCCAGGTCAAAACAACAATTTCTAATCAGTCAATTTTCACGTTAAAAAGAAATATTAAAATTCATTTATCACAGTCACTATTTGTTAAAACTTTATCACAACAATCGAATTCTAATATTACTTTATCATCGAGGTGCTACTAGTTAAAACGAAGTTACATGCTAGTAGATGTCAGAGGCAAAAAGCATTCTAAATAAGCTCTTCATGGACGCAGAACTTGGAGGCGACCCAGCCCCCATTAGATCCTCCCTCTAAGGAGCACTTTATATTTTGCTAATTTAATTAACAACTTAGTCGCCACTTGATATTTGCAAAAGTACTTCGTAAAGTTTACCGCTCTGATAAAATAGGGGATATTATGCTGCGTGTGTGGCAGGAGTTGTGCTCTTTAACGTCGGCCGTGAAGTTTCCGGGTTGGTTCAGCTTCTGAGTAAGGTTGGGACTTAGGTGCTTAGGTGCTTTTAGCTGCTTAATATTGTATTGGCACTAGTGTCGGGGTATTTTCTAGTAGCTCATGCTTAACTAAAATCTAGGTAAAAGCTAAAATAACTTATATTGATGCAATTTTTTTTTCTGGTAGTTTTGGATTTGTTACGGATAAAGGAGTATAAAAACCCACAGTTTACTAAAATTTACGTTATTCTCTTAACATATATTCAATGGCAAATTTTTATATTGTAGAATCAATATTGAAAAATTAAGAATGATTTCATGGCATTAGTCAACGAAAATAAAAATTTATTTTGCGTTCGACTATACCTTTTTAGCAAGGCTGTTAACATACACCCACATCTAGAGCATTTTTCGAGATACTTATTTGGACTTCGGAGAACTCAAAACGTGTGTTTCCGTCAAAGACACTAATTCGAAATAAACTTAAACTTGGGATGAACTTCATGTATGTGAGTGAGTGCAAAAGTATGTATATTATAAAAATATAATAATTATGTTTTTAAATAATTTTAAATTATAAGCAACAAATAAAAAATAAATGTTAATTAAATTGTAAATAAATTAAGCTCAGTAATCAAGTGATGGTATAGTCCTAACCTGTTAAAGGTTGCTTTTATCGTTAGTAATGGTGTAAGGTTAATAGTAAGTAGGAAAGTAGTGAGGTTAATAGAAAAGGTAAACAAATTTTTAAGGATAGTTTTGTATTGATATTATGTGGTTAATAGCCTGAATAGCCTATTTTAAATAGCCTTTTTTGAATAGCCTTATAGTGAATAGCCTATTTTTAAAACTTTGATTGAAGCTGTTATGATATTAATGTAATATTTATTTTTGTTTTTGAGGTTGTATGACGGGCAATTAGCCAGCAAAAAAAGACATTTTAATGAATTTGGACAATTCAATGATCAAGGTATGTTAAAAAATTTATATAATAATATTAGTATTATGCGAGGAAGTAATATAGTAATAATGTGAACACGATTTTTTAGGTTGTCTCTATGAAAATGGCCTAAAAATGAAATATTGGAAATATAAAAATAAAAAGTTATGAGTATCATTAATGTTTGTGTTAATATCAATATAAACCATTTTCAAACAATCAATATATTAAATCAGTAATCTATTTACATTTTAATTTCATTTTTTGTATTAGTTAACTATTACATAGCATATTCTCTTTAAATCTTATTCTCATCTTCAGTTATGTATTTCTTTTTCTTATTTACTTAGAAGTAGTATTCCAAGAAAAAGTATTCATCCACTGTAACCAGCGTTATCTTGGCAGAGCGTACAGCACTATGACAATAAGGCTGTATAATTATTCTAATATTTTATTTAAACTAAATTACTCATTGCCCATGAACGTGGCTGCTAGTATCATTATTCATAAATAAATAATATTCTACGTTTTAAAGTATGGAAATTGTACTTCTTCAAAGTAGCTGTTCAAAGAGCATTACTGAAGAGGTCTATGTCAACTATGAAATATTATGAGCATAATTATTAAGAGATCTGGGACACTTATAGAAGAGCCTGGAGCCGTTGGTATATGCAAATCGGGACCCGGGAGGTGGGGACTGCGCTCCATTAAGGATGATACAGACCTTGCCCGGTCCGTTTCATTAGCCACAGCTGATGCACCGGATTACTCATTCAGAGCTTAAGGGTCCTTAGCTATGGGGCCTCATATAGAGGAGCCTCTTGTCGCTAATTAATGATAATGTTGATAGCTGCGACTAACCTGGGAGGCTCAAGGAATATAGGACGCAAGAACATTCAAGTTAAACACTTGCCGGCGTCGAAAAGGTACTTATTAAATTGAGCAAAAATTAAAAAAATTAATTAAAGAACTCCCTCAAAAACAGGTAAAACTGCAAAATAAAAAAAAATGAAGTTCCGATTCCAACGCGAGAGGGTTGGTTTTTATTTCGTTGCGGTCCCACAGGATGAAAAGTTTACCCTGTCACTGATTACTATGACCCCAACACTCAGGTTAGATGAGGTTCGTTACCTATAAGATGACTTTCTCTCCCCTCTTCGTACGTCAGAAATGACTAGGCAAGTGGTAAAAACTAAAAAAATATTTTGTATAAACGCAACATAATGCAGCAAAGTAAAAAAAGACATATTAACCAGAAATGGCAAATCACCCCAAGATATCCGAACACTGATCGGTTTTTATTATTAGCTGTATATAGTGGGATGCCTTGAGAAGTCTATAAGTGCCGTCTCTGACTTATTTGTCTTTTTTGCTTTTCATAATCCGGTGTAAGGTTATTTTTATTGATTTGAATATAATTTATTTCAGATTAAAAACAAACTCATTTACCTCTCTCTTTCTCCTCTGTCTCTCTCTCTCTCTCTCTCTCTCTCTCTCTCTCTCTCTCTCTCTCTCTCTCTCTATAT
>NW_027105402.1:1104203-1118151 GCF_000696795.3 Halyomorpha halys | reverse complement strand
GACTGAATATGCTGCAGGAGGAGAAATTTTTGGTGAGTATTTTTAAAACTTCATCTATCTATTGATAAATAACATCGATATAAAAATAAAAAATATTGGTCCACGTTAATTGCAAAGGTTTTCAGCAGTAAATAAAGGTACTGTTGATTCATAAAATCCTTGGGGAACTCCACCAACAAGGCTATATCGACTCCTTCTGATTCTGTTCTCTGGACCAGGCAGCCCTAGATGTCTCCCCTGTGGCCATTCCCTACAGCTGTACAAGAACGGCTGTCGACTCCATGCAATTTAGGATATTTTCTTATAAAGAACTTGTTGAAAAAGAATCATCCATACATATGATTAATGATATAGTTTTATGTCATCTATTATTATATTTTTTTCTCATCTTGCACTTTAAAAAATCTTTTATTTGATATTCTTTAAAACATAGGATTAAATCATGACACTATTGAAGAAATAAAAAAAAAAAATTGTTAAATCATCAGTGTATTGAAACATGCTACCCCTAATACAACAATACATACATAAATAATACATGCTAACAAAGATGAATATCGAGTAGCCATGAACACATAAATTATCTACAAATAAAAAAACAATCAACAACAATTCTATATCTATTTTACTCCAAAAACGATTTTGGGAACTTCTTTAGTCATAATAATTAAAATTAATAATCACATTTGCTTTTTTACAATAAAATTATTAAAATTACTTTGGCCTCGAATTGTTGATATACTAAAGATGACGGGTAGCCTCTGAGACACATTTGACGACTTCCACATACATTGTTAATAGTGAATTTCCAATCATCTCAATTGTAATATTGATTTGTTGTTTCAATATAAACACAATCTTTAAGTTCAAGGCATTGGATCCAGTTTTCTTCAAATTTTTCTCCACATATAATGCGCTAGATCTCTCAATCTTTTTGGGAAAGATTTGGAATGTTTTTCATTGTCTTAATAACTTTTAGGTCCTTCACTTTCATTTTGTCTTTTTCTGATCGTTTTATCGCCTTTATTTTTCTGTTGTTCTTCTAACCCCTTCTATTTAATGGAGATGCTATAATCCCATTTTTGAGGGGGGGGAGGAAGGGCATTCAATCCTTTCGTTAAGTTTATTTTTTCTCGAAAAATTGATATGGTATATAAATTTTGACTAACAGTGTACAATAACCTGCTGGGAAAAACACACCGACCGAATATACAAAGCAGTTTTGAATCAGTTTTTTTAAAAGCAAGTTTCGATTTGTTTATGCATGCTGTAGAATCATTGAATTGGAATATTTTGTTGGTTTACAAGAAAGAAATTCACCAAGTCGATAATTGAAGTATTGAGATATTTCATGATAATTTATTTTTAATGTTAACGTAATGTTAATTGTTATGAACATATTTTTATAATATTAAAAAATTCTTTGGGGTTTATTCTTTATAATATTTTAGAATGGAAAATCAAATAACTAATACCAAGAAAATCTTGACTTAATTTTTTTCACTTGTAATCCGATAAGTCCTTACCAATGTCCACCTATAAGTGTGTGGTGGACCATTGTACCACTTTATAGTTGATTCTTCGGTAGGTTTATAAATTCAATTGAAGTATTTTAGGAACTCATGTACCGTTTTATTTTCCATCAAGTAGCGGACAAACAATAACCACCCTGACCAAGCCTGGAATGCCGGGACGGTCAAGCCTCTAATGATTAAGTATTGTGCCCGCTGTTTACGCTAACCATCGTACCCAGAGTTTATAGGCGATCGCTTGTATTGGGCTTAGCAAATAGATTAGTTCCGATTCAGCTTGCAAACAAATTGTCCCATCAAGGGCCGTTTGTCCCTTTATCGCTACATCACTCGGCACGTAGCCCCGCGTAATCAGTAGCCTGTAAACATGTCATGCCTTGCCATAGGCTGGATTTAATCTAGTATTGATACAATGTTTATTTAATAAATTAGTGGTATTATATCACAAATGGGTTTATTTAATGGATATAATGGTCTTACAAAATTAATAGGATCTTTCTATCAAGAGAAATTACACGTTTCGAAAATACATCATTTATCAGGAATATTGCATATATTGGCGATTTTGAAACTCCAAAAAATTTTAATCGGCTAAACTTCAAACATAAATATCAGTGTGTTTAGGTGGGGTCTCTAATCATGATGTTAGGTATAACTTGGACCAGATATCTCATTATTAAATTTAATAAATGTAAATTTTTATCTTTTTTTAAGAATTTCAAAGTATTCATCACGAGAAACAGACTAATTTATTTCGCCCAAGACTTGGAACTTCCTTCAATACAACTTGTACATTTTCCAAAAACCCATTAATAGAAGAAATAGACATCTACAACAAATCCTCTGTTATACACTACGTTCATAAAAGAATAAAACATATATTTGCTAAATTAATATTCTTCTAACATTACTAACATTCAATAAAGATTCATACATTACAAATTAATTGATTCTAAGGATTATATACGGTATAGATAATCATATGATATAATGTTATTTTATTATAAAATTTTGTTAATATAGTTTTTTATTATTATTATATTAATTTATTTCGTCAAACCTTTTTATTCTGTTGAGAATGTTTTAAAAAATATCAACCTCCCACATCAACTAGAAACAAAATGGTAGACTACCAAACTATGGCCAGTTTCCATTGAAAAACAACAAATTAAGACCAGTCCTCATATTGTTGTTATTTAGAGTACTCAAAAATCAACATCCGCAATCATGATGCAAAATGGTGGGCGTTCTACAATTTATAATTTGATATTTAAATGATTTTATTTATCAAAAAGTCATAACAGTAATTCCAACTCCGGCTGAAGTCCTGTTATCAAATATTTTCACTCTCATTAAGTATGCCACAGTCATTTGAAAATGACAAAGTATGTTAGTGAGATTAGCTAAGACACTATTCAGATTCATGTTTTTTAAAATGTATAGGCTTAGAATCTAGCATTATATTCTAGATAGTTTATAATCTCTACGTCTATAATAGTGTAATTTTTTTAAAAAATTCGGTTGAATTTTCTTTTATTCTCATTGTTCGAAATCATTGCTCATATGAGATACAATCATGTATTCCAAAATGTATCATTTTTGAGTAGGTTAATAAATCTATACAACTCAACAACCATCAGTTGCCAACTCAAAATCAAAATATCTCTATTAATACCAAAATTTAAATTATGAACCTACTATCTTTAAATAAAACTTTGAGATTTGTTGAAGATTCTTACTTAATTATCAAACATCTTTATGTTTTATGGGTACTGCCATTTATAGTTATTTATAAATTATTATTATTATTATCATTTATAAATTATTATTATTATTATGGGTACTGCCATTTATAGTTATTTATAAACGTACTCTACAAAATAGGTAGGTAATCAACACTAATAATTAATTAATACGGAAAGCATCACTATTTTGTTTGAATAGTGACATAAAAATAATATTTTATTTTGTATTTAACTATTTCTATAGATTGTATTGTAAACTTTAGTTATATTTGGCAACCTTACTAGCTTTAAGACAAAGTGTATAGATGCAGTAGAGAACCCCCCTTTGTATGGTAATATTTTCGAAATGTATCAGATTTCAAAATAAAACTAGGTTTTGTTATTTTGTTAGATGTGCCACTATTCAAGCAGCGATATTAGTAGTAAACAAGTAAAATATCTTTCGAAAGATATATTTCGGAAATAGGATATATCCAGTGACAGAACGATCCGGACGTGACCACGAGACCAGAGCAAAACACCAACCGGGATTTGATTTATTTCTGCCCATCACAAAGTTTTCTATTAGGTCTCCTGCAGAAACTAGTTTCTCTAATCGTCCTTATATTTCCTGGATAATATCGTTTTACCTATGCATTGCTTCAGTTATATACATAATGGAGCTTCATAACACATTAACTATAAACCCTTACTGTCCTGACGAAGTGAAATAAAGATTCGAGTACTTCAAGAGAATTAGTATTACAGTTCCAATGATATTGCAACAATATTATTGGACGTAGAATATCACAACATGAATATTATTGTCACAATATATCCCTTTGCCATCATATGTAATATACAATACACACTTATCTCACAATGAAAACAGTAGTGTTTCAAAAAAAATATTGAGCTATCACATAATAGTTAATTATCCATAATTACTAAACGGCATGGACTCGCATCTCCCGTCCTCTTCTAATATGGCCTGTCTTATTGGAAATATTTAAAACATATATTTATGAAGAGTATTAGTTGACGTATATTAATAGTTTTTAATTAAAAACTCAGTACATGTGTTAATAGTTTTTATAACTGAAAAACTGTTAAACATTTTTTGTTTACTGAGAAAAAGTCCCTTATTAACCAAACCATAATTATTTTCTTTTAATTATATTATAGTTACATATTTGAATTTGTAATATTATTATTATTGTTACAAAACCCTTTTCCAAAGGTTTTAAATATTCCTGAATAAGTACTTACGCCCACTTTTCTGCTGCTGTAGCGGCCAGATTGTTTTGGAGAGATTGAATTTTTTCCTCTTTATCCGGTGGAACTTCTCCCATCTCGTCATTTTCCCAAATCTCTTGTTGCTTCTTACTGTTTCAAAAGTTGAAGTCTTCCCACCTTTCTGTTATTTTTTTATTAAAAAAATAAATAAATAACAATCTGACTTTTGCCATTATAAATAAAAATTAAACCCGGGCAGACTAAATTTCTTCAAAAATTCCAAATCCAGCATGAAACTTTTCTTATTCTTATTAAACCAAATAAAGTTTCATGGAACTTTTCGTATTCTTTTTTCTTCCATAAATAATAGAAATGTTACAAACTCCGTAATAAAACTATAATATTAAATGATATAATTAACATGTTTAATATAATATTTAAAAAAATAATTGCGATACCCTAACTATTTGTTTAATTTTTTATTTTAATTTACTCCAAAAATATGTTTAAAGCTCCTTCTAGAAATGTCCTAACTAACATTTCTTGTAATAAAAAAAAACTTACCTTTGGTTAAATTGACTCATTTTGAATAATGCAGTTTTGTCGCGTAAGAGTTTTCGTTTAGTTTGAGGGACTTATTCATTGCAAACAATCTTCAGATAAGAACATATCTTTTTTACTTTGATAAATTATTCAGTTAAATGTCGAAATAAGAATATTTTTAGAGATAATTATTCTTAATAATTAATATGTGTTTTAAACATAAAATTATTGATTTTTTGCATTATTCTGCAAAAATAAATTCCAATTATTGTCATAACACAATTTGTGTTTTATTATAAGCCTTAATAATCTGTTAATATTTTTTTATTTTAACGAGTCTATTGTTTTCCCCCTTTTTTGAAACGTGGTATGGTCTTTACAAAATTAGCATTACCTTCTTGCCTGATATAGTTCAATGACGACTGCACGCGTAAAATATATTTTCATATTTCTTTCTATTCTACAATAATTGGGTAAGATATCAACAAATATCATAAGCACATTCATAAATATCAGGATAAGATAAGATCACAACTAAGATATCAGGATATCAAACAATCGATATCTAATGTATACTGGAAATATGTCTGCGGTTGTTAATTAATGGAATGTTATATGTTGCTTCAGAGGTTTTCCTAAGTAACCGGGTTGTAGTCTTGGTTGCATGACTTCAAGGTTTCTTGGTTATTCAAGGGTGTTTCCCAGGAAAACTCTGATTAATAAGTAGAACAAGTATTAAATAATGCTAGGATTAGTAAGAAATGATATTGAAATTAATGAGTATGCGATCTAGAATTTTGTTTTATTCTTTTCAACCTATTGTTCAACACCTATCCTTTCATTACTATTCTAAAGGTATAATCTTAAAAATACACTCAACTGTGTCTGGAAGGTTCCACCTATGAAACTGGTACTAAACTAATCATGTCAGTAATAAGCAAGGTGAATCGAATATGAAGTACTAATACAAAATATTAAGATATTTAAACGCAGCAAAGATAGAGTGAAGCATCGAACGGCAGATGGAGAATGTAGCTAAGGAAGTTGGTAGGAGCCTATTTTGGGAATAAAGAGAAGGAATAGGCAGAAGAGCGAAGATGGAAAGCAGATGCCAGTGCAAACCCACTTAAGAAGGAGAGTATACAGTTGGCAAGGGAGACTTTGCGGGTTCACGAAGGAGGGGCAACACTGGAATCAGTGCTAATAAATAATCTGATTGGTTAAGAGGATTAGGGGCGGGGCAGAGGGTGTGATTTGATCCGATTTGCGGGCTCTAGACTCAGCGACAAAGAGGCCGTATAATCAAATTAACCAAGTGCCGCTGGCTGTTAAGGCCTCCAGCTAGCTCTATCTGTACCATCCTCTCCAGTATGTCTTATCCAAGTCAGGGTGACGGCCAGTTCTTCCACCACCGGGGCTGGAATTATAAAATTATAATTTTATAGTAAATGAAAAATGAACAGGAATAAGTACTACCTTTTTTTTTGTATCTCAAGCTCCGTTCAATATGAATAATATGATATTATTCGAAACAAAAAACGTATAATAAGCTCCTATGGAGAAAAGTGTCCACAAATAGCGTAGCATATGTGGTTATAACAATAATGCCACCAATTCCTGATTGCTTTGTTCAAAACGTTGTTGGTTCGATCCCCTGATTTAGTCAATGGCGCCCCGGAGAAATAAATCTAGACATCCTCACCCTGGGGCTGCAAAGATCCTCAATGGAGGATTTGAGCCATTAACAGCACAGTAGCACAAGCAATGAAACACCCAAAACGATTCTTAACAAAATAAAATAATAACTAGTTAGTTCGTTGACGGAACTTCTTAAAAATATTTCGTTCATTATGAGACTGAAAAATGAAGGGAGTCAAATAAAATTTCCTATTTGGGAAGAAAGGTTTTCAGGAGAAGAAGAGGAAAATGTGGCCTTTTTAATGAAATATTATTTTTGGTTTGGGTAAAAGTGACGTGTGCTTCAGAATATTTTTTAGGATGAATTTAACAGAAAACAAACGAGACCTAACCTAATAACTATTTTACAAAAATTTATACTTTATTCAAAAGTTATATTCTATCTTGCCTAGGGCCATGTATTCATCAATGTGGTAGTCTAGTAGCGTCGCATACTACTCCAAAAGAAAAGATAATATATCCATTTGGTGGGAAATTTTCCCTTCATTAATTTTATATAGAACGCCGTCATAGATACCGTCAATGTGGCAATATAGATCGCTATGTTGGTTTTCCATAGATATATTTTCTTAATACTGACAAGGAGAGTGCAAGTTCTTGGGATCACGGATTTATTTCAAATTTTGTAGGAAGGTAGATTTATTTTCCCTGTTGATGAAGATATATGGTTACAGGGGCCACTACTAAAGAATTTTATAGATATTTGCAATTTAAGATGCAATTCACTCGTTAAATTCAGTTATGTAGCAAATGATTACACGTAATGAGTAATAGCAGCAACGGATCGCTGTTCCTCGTCGGTATCTTTTCGAAATTATATTTCATTTCCTTTTATGACAAGTTTCACCATTGTGCGGACAATAACGGGTAAGAAGCTAGTCATATTTATATACTGATTTTGTTAATCTGATAAATGTTTTAATTAATCACTTTCACAATTTATTGTTTCCAGGGACGATTATCTGACAGTTAAAAGGCTTTTCTCCTGTTATTCTTGAGAAATGCTTTTATTATTTTGTAATAAATATTATTCTGTACTTATGCTATATAACCATATATATTCATTAGGGAAACTAAATCTACCATCCTATAAAATGTGAACTAAATCCGTGACCCCAGGACCTTGCACTCTCCTTGTGAGTTTAATTCTGACCAGCCTACTCTTGAATCCTTTTCAGTCGAATACTAATGTTCCAATAAAATAAGTGAACTAAACATTTTTATAAAAATTGTTATTTTTCATAATCATAATTTATAAGAATTCATCAAGTACTTAATACAAAGAAATGAAAACAAATTACATACTATATCTTTGCCATTCACATTAGTTAAATGTTATGTACCATAATATATGTATTCTGCCCAAAAATATGTTTTATGAAGAGGACTACGGCAGTTAAAATCTCTATTTGGAAAAAAGGATCTTCCAGAAAGGTCAGCTCTTTTATGATATGTATTTAGGTATTAATAATTATTATTATAAAAGTCTTTTCATATGTCTTGTCTTACCTTTCAACAAAGGGCACTTCGCAGGTGGTTAATGGCTACAGGTGGAAAGGACCTTGCTGAGCAAATCTATTAAAACATGTATTGCCTGTTGTGTCGGTAGGCAGATCTATTCTAGTTTGTAAACAACAACAGTACCAAACACTTGGAGGCCATTCTAACGTATCCTTCTTGGGCGTGGCCAATAATAGGAATGAGAAAATAATATTCCCAAAAGGTGACGCCTCTTTTTGGAACAAGTGAGGGCAGAAGCAAAAGAGGTACAGGACACAGAAGTAAGAAGACAAGCTAGAAAAGAGGTCCTAAGGACTCTTCAGAAATGAAACTCCACGGATGAGACGACACCCACGGCTACAACACCCAGGGCAAAGACTCATCCAAAATGATATGTATACATTAGGCAACTATATGTGCGTATTAGGTAATAAGTTATAATGTAATAATCATATTTTATAGCAAACCATTTGTCTGGATCATTCCAATCATTTTAATAACATCATTTATCAATCAATGTAAATAACTACAAATCAATCATTGTAAATAAATACTTTTGCCTCTGGAAAATAATTCAATTATTATCATCGGTAGGACTCCATCTTAATTAACTAATTAATTAAGTTATTTTTGGATAATTTCCGTCAGCGATTATCCTGGCATCCCGACGACTGATACATAGCATTGAAATATATTTAAAAAGTCCACTTTACATACTAAGTTATATGAATGCTCTGCTCTCACCATTCCTCGACCATACATTCCAACTTATAACTTCATTCACAAAATTTTAATTTATTTAATGAGGAAGTTCATTCTCTGAAATCACTTTCGCATGGGTACGGTTATATTCACCGGAAGAAAAGGATTCAGCTTGAAAGCAAGACAGGGTTAGAATTGAAACGAATTCCCTCAAAACAGACAAAACCCGAAAATCGCTTCAACACCATTTCAGCAGCTCTGGTCTCAAAGAGCTCCGGTATTTTTCAAGAGGACATGTATATCAGTGGGGTCTGTAAAACCTTTAGTCCGACCGATGAATAGGAATCAGGGATCGTCCGAACATTGAATATTTGAATGAAGTGAAACATCAATGGGTCTACTCATAATTATTTTCCGAAACCAATTCAAATATTCTAAAACACACAATACATTAGTAGTTGAATTGAAAACAATATTAGCCAAAATGAATAAGTTTTCCGGCCAATGATTAAATATTTTCATGTTATCTCCATGATCTTTCAATGATTCTACCAACTGTAATTCCGAGCAGAACAACATGGAAGTGACAGAGTAACGATTGAAGGCTTGCATGCTGTTTAAATTCGAGTATTAAGGACTAATAATACGTTAGCTTAAAAAAGTAGAACACAATGGATAAAAAGTTAAAGATATGATATTATATATATATATATATATATTCTAAAAACTCAATTTAGTCTATACATGCTAACTGAAAACTTTTATCCCAAAAGATTGATAAATAGATTATGGTACAATAAAATGAATAACAAACATACAACCAGAAACAACACGCAAAGTAGAACACCGAGAAAAATAAAAACAATCGGAACAATAAAGAAAGATAACAAAAAAAAAAAACACCAAGTTAAAAAAGAATCACTGAATTTTACAAAGAAATAAACAATAAGATTACAGTAAATGATCGTAGAGCAAAAGGACAGGAGGAAACAAATAGTAATAGCAATAATAAAAAATTCTTTAGACTCCAATACATACCAGGCCTAACAAATAAAATTAAAAAAACATTGACAGAATATGATCATATAAACATCAGAAACGGTCTATACAGTAATAATAAGTTACAGAATAAGCTGTTCAACATGAAAAATAAAGTAGATAAGATGGAAAAATTAAATGCAATTTATAAGAGAGATTGTAAAAATTGTGAAAAAGTATATATTGGTGAAACATCTAAAAAACTGGAAACTAGAATCAAGCAACATGCAACCAATTGTAGAAACGTTAAAAATATAAATTGCACAGCTCTGGCCTACCACAGCATAAAATTGAACCATGAATTAACTTTGAAAACCCAAAAATAATAGATATAGCACAAAATACAAAAAGCAGATTTCTGAAGCCATATATATAACAAAAAACATACAAAACACAGTAAACTGCAAAACTGACACTGAACGATTAAATACACATTACGCCGACATTATATATAGACTCAAAATATAAACATAAAAATCAGAAGAAATAAACGGGCTTAGAAAACATCACTAAGTTTAATGTAAAATACAAAGCAGGACTTTAAAAAGAACAGGGAGGTAACCAAACTGCACACTGGACATGAGATAAGGTCCAAAGAGGTAGCAAGAAATATAGAGTAATGGTTGTGCTAAAAAGAAGTGAAGAATGCACCAATAAGTAATGGTAGAAAAGTGAGAATATTGTAAAGATGTGATATGATTTCCTTTATTAAATTCAAATTTTGAATAATTATGAGGTGAATATAATTGTATGAATTATAATACATATGGATGAAGATTGTTATTATGGTGGATTATTATGGTTTGTAGGTTTCAAGTAGAAGAATATGGGACAGTAGTCCCGAAACGTTGTGGTGCAATATGATAATTTAAAATAAATTACATTCAATTGGAAGTTTATTAACCTCAAAACAAATTTATAAAAACTTCGTATATTATGAAAAATGTTTCAGGTTCATTAATTGTAGTATTGTACAATGAAAACAATTAATTAACCAAAAGAAAAAAATTAGGCGTGTCAATACTTTATAACTAATTAAATTAAATTTTATCATATTTATGCAAAGATACATTTTTTGTACTATTGTTAAAACTATGAAGAGAAAAAAGTATTTTATTTAATTTTATTGATTTCTAATAAACAATGCTAACCGTGTATGTACAATATGAATTTTTTTTATATCCATTTTTTAACAATTTAATAATTATCTCAAGGACAGTTTGTTTTTAGTACATTATTTTTTCAAGTTATATACCCAGATTGAATTGTTTGTTAATTATATTTATCAGAACATAGTAAAAAATAATAACTGCAATTTGAACAGGTTTTTTTTTAAAATTTATTTTCCCGAATTCTAATAGCGAACATTTTCGGTTCAAGGAAATTAATTAAAGGAAAAGCAATGGCAGAAAATTGATGGCAAATTGAAATTGCAGGGAAAGCATTGGTAAGGAATTGATTAATAATATTAGTTTTGTCAAAGGATTGATAAGAGCAAAGTGCAGGTTTCCAGCGTGTTATTAAACAATCCAAAAATATAAATATAGTAATCAGATCTACAAAATATGTATTTTGTATTTGTACAATTTTTTAAAAATATCATAGTTTATGAATAATATAGTTTTTAAAATATTAATAAAATGTTTTATTTTTAAAATTGAAGTTATATTTTCATTTAATCGAATCTACATTTTCAGCAATCACCCCTCTTTCGTACCAAACTACAACACTATGAGAGTGTGTGTAAAGTTCACGAAGTGTATTTTATTATGACACCAGTCTGATCGTTAATATTGGCCTTGATATTTTTAACTGAATATTTTATGTTTGAAAAGAATATTAATAATTTAATTACTATGCGTAAATAAATATACGGATGCGGTACATTTAGTGTATAATTTATGAATGTTCACTAACGCAGGTCGGCGGTTTGAGGGCAAATCAGTGCCTTATGTAGCAATAAGACCCCTGGGAACATGCCACATCTAATATTTATCTTTAAGCTCTTCTCCGCCAGTGTTGTCAGAATATAGAGCCTGTTATAAAGCAAATAGCTCCTTCTTCAGCACCTTTTAGGCAAATTAGAACTCCTCTCCCTTCCATACCCTTATTGTTGCCGCTATATTTCCCTGTCACATTTATTTGTCAACCAGATGTGTATAAGAAGAACAAGGGAATATGAAATGAATAAAGAAGGAGAGTGCTTGCTGCTTTCACATATTGATAAGATATACCGATGCTTTAAGAAGCCTTAGTATCTGAGAGTGAAGAATAAGTTCTCTATGTGCATTATGTAAAAAATTCATTTTACCATTAATAATGACCATGTAGGATATATCATTCCAAGGAATTCTATATTTAGTACTGGTGAACAGAACATGCACAAGAGAGCATGCAACATATAAATTATATTAAAAATCCAACGCATTAATTCCTCATAAGTTATCTAACGACTGATGTAACATGTAAGAATGATGTAACCACGAGAGGTCTATTCTGTAGAACATTATATACCGCCATCGTATTTTAATTTATACCCAAAAAAATGACCAAGGAAGGAATTTAATTAAAACTAGGAAAAGTAAAAATAAAATTACTTTATTGCTATGAATTATTTGTTATTCACATTTATGCATGTATGTATAAATTTATACATCACTTCTTTGCATAATTACAAAAAAAGATTTGGTTTTATATTGAAATGAACGTTGTCCAAAGAAATTACCGTTTCTTTGGAGGGGAAAGAGGTTTCTTTCTCTAGTGTGATTCCTCTATAGATTATTTCAAAGCCAGTAGTGCTATAAAAAAATAAAAATAAATAAATAACAATAATACTAACATTGCACTGCTTAGAACATGTGAAATAAGTCTTGTTTTTTTTTTTTGTTTTTTTTTTTGTGTTAGGTGTGCCTCTATTCAAATAATGAAGCACATTTATATAATACACAGCACCTCCTCTTTTAGGGAGCAAATTTAAGTTACTGAAGATCATGTAAAAAGATTTTCCATCCAGCAACTTTTGAGCTTCAACGTGAACCTTTGACATTCCCTGATTGTTCTGTTGGCGTGTCCTAGTTTTACAAAATCGTAGGTAGGAATTCCATTCGGGTTGTTCGACAGTTTTTAGGGGTACATAAAATTTACATCTGTCAGGTATCGAGATGTGTTTGATAAAAGCGATATTTGTTATTGGAAAATATATAGTTTTGGAGCCATTATATATGCATGAGTGTGTGTGCCAGTGGTACCCAACCGGTGGTCCATGAGAGCTCACCATTATTTATTTACTTTTTCCGATGTTTGAATATTAGTAGAAAAGTTTTAAAAGGTAAATACAGCATAAAAGTGCCTCAAAATGTTAAAACGTTTATTAAGAGCGGAAGAACTCCCGGTTTGGATGGTCCGCACTTAGTTTGCAGATTGTTACGGTTTGGGAAACACTGCTGTAAATACTTTCGATAGTGGTTTAAGTAGATTTATCGTGATTGTAATTGCATTAATAAAATCGTTGTAATTATATTCTGATAAAACTTCGTATAATTCTGGAAAGCATATCTGCTGAGCGTCAACTGTCAAACAGCTGGGCATGTGAAACTTACAGCATGTTACAAGTTACACCAAACATACTATAAAAATATTATGAATGCACTTCACCTATGATATATGACATTATCTGCACGATCATTATCAATGAACCTATTCTCCGAGAAAATAAAATTATTTTTTCTCTCTTGCCAACAGGACATCACGAAAACAACTAGCTTAATTTCATATATTTGAACATTTCGGGAATATTATGTCTGAGAAAAATGCCATAATAACTTTCCCCGCATTCAAGAAAACTCCAAAAGTAACAATAATTCGGAATGTACTTGCTTACATAAATAGTATACTGGATTCGAAAATAGCATCTTAAAAACACTAATAAATAATACTTATACCAAAGAATTCTACCAAAATAACAATTTATTCGTA
>NW_027105402.1:1094760-1102843 GCF_000696795.3 Halyomorpha halys | reverse complement strand
TCTTCATCAGGGGTTGTGTCTTAGAGGAGGGAAATATTAGTACTCAAATAGTAATAATACAGCAAATCTGGAAGTTCAATGACGAAATAAAGTAATCAACTTAGCATGGTGAATGTTAGTTCTCTCTCTGATAACTGATAGTTACATTTTTACCAATATGTATTTGATAATATACCATATAAATATATATAATAACGAAAGATATAAGTTATAAAAAAAAAATTGTACCACATCAATGGCTAAAACACGATACTCTTTAACTTCAGTTCAGTATATTTTATATTATATTAGCTGCCTTCATATCCCTTGTCAAGATAATGTGTAAACTTTGGGAACATGAAAATATGTATATAAGTGTAGGGTATAGGCGTATTGTTGTTTCTTGGTGCTCTAATCCATAAAACTAAAGGATCATCAATGCCCGTATAATTAAATTAATAATAAATATAATTAAATCAATAATAAATTGGTTTTTGAAATTGTTGAAGAATAAAATCTTTCATAGAAAGACACAAATGGTCTACTACAAACAAAGAAATAATTAACATACAAAATTATAACTATCTATATATAGTTTTCAAAACCCTTTTTTTTTTTTAATATTATTAAGTATGATGCAACCCAATAAAGTATGGCAGCACAACACTTGTATTTAAACGTTTTTCTCTCTTGGCACCCAACCAATCCGAAACCCATAAGTTTTATATTTTCTTCCCAAAATGAACTTAACAAATTACTACATGGTTTATCGTTTAATTAATTATACTCCTATAAGTTTTTCAGAATCATTATACCTAGCTAAAAAGAAATTTAATTATTTATTTTATTTAATTAAATTTTTTTTTTGGGGGGGGGATTTTTACAAATTTAATGGTTTAAAATAGTAATGATACAGGTTTAGCAAGTCCGAAAGTTCGATGACGACTTAAAGTGATCAACTTATGGTGAATGTTAGTTCTCTCTCTGATAACCGTTTATGAAGGCTTGGTTGAGGTTTTGAAGTTTTATTTGTGTTGGTATAGTTATTTAGTCCTTTTTTTTTTTTTTTTTTTATCATTTTCTGTTTGGGCATGTTCTGATGTTACTATTATTGTATATAGTGTAAATTGAGCAGTTGGATAGGTAGGGTTAGTTTGGACAATTTGGTTTTCGAGCCCGTGAGATGACCACACCCCACCACCATTTAATAAACCGTTGGTCATGAAACAGTATATCCTAACAATGTGCGAAACCCATGACCCTTCATGGATTGTAGTGGTACAGGTTTATTTTTAATTTTTATTATTAAACATTTCACCCTTAATCCAATATACCAACTATATTATGATAATGATAACAATAACAATAATAATGAAGGCCTAACGAACCCGAAGGTTTCATACTGATAGCACTAAACGTTCTCTGCATACATCCCTCTAGTGATGCCCCTCCAAACCCAACTCTACTACATCAGTTTTAACACAATTCTCCCATCTACGTTTCGGTCTACCCCTCGAAAGTTAATCGTCGGTTCAGTGTTTATTAATATTTTAGGGATCCACTTTTTCCTAACCCCCTACAACCTTACACGCCCATCTTATATGCCGCAATGATATAACTTAATTATATTTACAGGGTGTAGGACCCTTAATTCAGCGTTGTGTAATCTTCTAAATTCTTCCGTTAATTCATCCTTTTTCAGTCCGAATATTTTGCGTAATACTTTATTTTCGAAAACCATAAGGTGCTATTCATCCCTTAGAGTAAGAGGTCATGTCTCGTATCCACAAAGAACAGTAAGAAGGATAATGGTTTTGTAAAATCTAATTTTTAAGTTTTTCTATAGAAGACACGAGCTAACCAGTTTCGAAATTCAAAAAATAACAAGCATTTCTCACCTTCAACCTAGCTTTTATTTCCTCATCAATTTTGTTTTTTTCTACTTACCGTAGAACCTAAATATTTAAACCTATCTACCTGTTCAAACGTATTTCCTCTTATATCTATATCACCGAAATTGCTCACGTTTCTGCTGCTAACCAAGTATTTTGTTTTATTTCATGATCTAGTTCCCTATTGCAGTTTATTAACTTGGTTGTATATAGTTCTATAGTTTCTTTGTCCTCATCCAATATGCTTTTATTCAGCTTTTATTTCCTCATCAATTTTGTTTTTTTCTACTTTCTTTTATTCAGCTTTTATTTCCTCATCAATTTTGTTTTTTTCTACTTACCGTTGAACCTAAATATTTAAACCTATCTACCTGTTCAAACGTATTTCCTCTTTTATCTATATCACCGAAATTGCTCACGTTTCTACTGCTAACCAAGTATTTTGTTTTATTCGTATTTATTTTAAGACCTAGTTCCCTATTGCAATTTATTAACTTGGTTGTATTTAGTTCTATAGTTTCTTTCTCCTCACCCAATAATACCAAATCATCAGCATACCCAAGCACCGGTATTTTACTACCCATTGTTAAGCCCTTTTCGATTTTCATGACATTTTTAATGACATATTCTAATGCTAGATTAAATAAGATTGGTCATAAAGAATCACCTCGTCTTAAAACCAACTATATTATAGAACGATTATATTTGAGGGTAGGTGCAAACGTTAAATCTCAGTAAATAAATGGTTTCAATTCAAGTTCTGACCTCAATGATCATTCTCAGATTTCCTCACGGTGGTTACAATGGCATCCCAACGGTAATCAGATTTTTATCACTTGAGGGAATCTCAGGCCCAGGTGATTAAATCTCTTCGGCCGTGAGGGATCGATTGGATACAAAGCCACGAGCTGAAACATCCAGGAGTTTGCTCCAACACTAACGGTCACGAACACACACTAATGTTCAACTCATTCTGATACAGGAATCGGGTTACTAACTTATCTTCCAACATAAATTTCAATGCGCATATAACTCTCTCCACAAACTCCAGATTAAACATGGACTGATATTTTGCCAATTCATGCTACCGACATTGTCGAAGTTTCTCCAGGTATTAGTTCATTTAAATAAATAATTGACTCAATATCCGAGTAACCAATTCTTCTGGTAAACAGATCACTAGCCTCTTTAACAATATGTAATTTAATATTATATATATATATATAATAAGACCGAGAGATATAAGTTGTGAAAAAAAAAAAAATGAATTGTATCACAGCAATGGCTAAAACACGATACTCTTAAACGTTAGTTCAGTATATTTTATATTATATTATTTCAGCATATTATTATTATATTATCACACACTGCCTTCATATCCCTTGTCAAGATAATGTGTAAACACATTCGGAACATGAAAATATGAATATAGATGTATAAATGTATATATGTATGTAATGTATGCATAAATGTAGGGTACAGGCGTATTGTTGTTTGTTTTTTTTTGGGGGGGGGAGTTCTAAACCATAAAACTAAAGGAACATCAATGCCCTTATAATTAAATTAATAATAAATATACATATATTTTTTTATTTATTTAATGTAATTTACAACTCCACAAATAATAATATTGTTGTACAATGTTGAATGTTTTATTACCACTTGAAAATCTGGGGAAGGAACCACCCATTAGTGGTACTTCAAGCATTAATTAAAATTAGGAAATCCCGTGGCCATCTTCTTTTCAGGCGCCTCGGAGGATTATCAGGGATTCTTAAGGATGCGAGATTAAGAATTAATGTGTTTGGATGGGTAAGGAGTTTGGAATGAAAAGACGCATATCTGTTTTGGGCCACATCTTCAACGTAATAAGGAGGAGATAATCAAGGATTTTACGTAGGTTTTTGAATTGTAATGCTTGAATGTGGAAGGAATTTGATAGTTTGGTAGAGCCAAAGAGCTCAATTCCATATGTCCAAATTGGTCTGATTATCTTAGTGTATAATAATTTTTGTAATGAATGGGATCTTTTTTATTTTCAAATCCTCTATATTGATATATAATTACAATTACAAATATATGATAATACAGAGTATATATACATATAACATACTGACTCAAGTCTCATAATCTTGTAATGAATGGGAAGTTTAGAGCGTTTCTCAGGTAGGTGTTGTTGCAATCGAAATCTACGAGAAGTTTCTTGTCGTTTCAGTCTTGAATGTGGACTTCAAAAATATAATTAAATTAATAATAATTTTTTTTTTTAAATTGTTGAAGAATAAAATCTTTCATAAAAAGACACAAATGGCCCACTACAAAGAAAGAAATAATTAACATACAAAACTATAACTTTTTATATATAGTTTTCAAAACAATTTTTTTTTATTTACTAATCTTAAGCATGAGACAGCACAACACTTTCATTTAAAAGTTTTTATCTCTTTTTTGTTTCGAAAACCTACCAGTCAGAAACCAATAAGTTTTACATTTTCTTCCCAAAAGGGACTTAAATAAATTAGCAGTATTTTTAGGCAATTAATATATGTTTTATAAATCGTAGCCAGAATTGAATGTATTGATTTGTAAAATAAAAGAATAATTCTAATTTATAGGTTTAATAAATAATTTTGTCTTCACTTATAAAGCTAATTCGAAAAAAATAACAAATGTTTAAAAAAAATAATTATCTTTAAAAAGTACTTTCATTTTATGATTGTGAGTCAATGGTCAAATTTTAAGTTAAAGATTGAAATCCATGTAACATGAAAAAATTCTAGAGAGAACTTACCAACAATTAAGGGTTTTACATCAAAAATACCGAATTAAAAAAAAAATTAAATTATTGCTATTAAAAATGGTATTCAATATAGACGTTTGCATGCAAAATTATTTCTTTATTTTTAGTCGCTCTTGTTTACCGTTTTTGAAGTAATTTTTTTTATTAATTATATTTCTTTTTTGGGTCTTGAATACCGTTATCAAGTCGTTTTTACTTCTCCATGAAGTCTTGAATACAGTTATCAAGTCGTTTTTATTTCTTTAATGGGTCTTGAGTACCGTTTTAATTGTTTTGTTTTTCAAATAGTTTTACTTTATTTGGTTTTAGAAATTCTTATGTAAGATTCATTTTATTTTTAAAGATTATTTTAGAGTACAATTATTATTATTAAATAATTATTGAGTGTCCATATAAAGAAAATGTCAATTTTATTTATTTTTAAAAAATATATAATTGTACAATGTAAACTATATCTATCTATAGAAAATGATTAGCTTTGATTAATTGAAAAGTTCCTCTCCCAATTTCTAAGAATATTCATGATATCCGCATAAAAATCACACGATACCTAACTGGATGTATACTCTTTTAATTAAAAAGAGAATCAGATAATTCGGTTATGGAATGGAGATGTAATAAGCAAACATATATACAGAAATAAAAGTTATAGGTATCTGATAAAATTCAAATGAAACCACCCTGGGGTGTACTGTTTTGATAACAAAATAATCATATAAATAGATTTAAGAATTGGGACGTTAGGCATAAGTAATAGTAGTATAGTAACCAAAAAATATAAATGAACTTGATGTTGCAAATTAAATGTTATGATACCGGTTATTATTAGATTCCTGCACTATTGGCTCCCGCTAAAACTTTCTAAACATACGCACAAAGACTAACAAGAATAGAACACGTACATTTTCATAAAGTCGGAGTAATAGAGTTAACAGAAGCGAAGTCCCGCTACGGCGCTAACATACAAACGGGCACTAGGACTTTATACACACTCTGGAGCGGACTTCTAATCCCCGATAAGATAGGAGCTATAAGCAGTATATCTTGATAAAATCTGACTTCCAAGCCAGCTACTTAGCCTGGAATTTCCCAGCGGATGGGACACATTTCATTGTGGTCTCTAAATTCTAGGGAAAATGTTGTTGCGTGATCCCATTCTCTCTAACGAGGCCAAATCATTTCTGTCAGCGAAACGTCTTTGTCTTCAAGTCAGTTGAAGAATTTTGCAAAATGGCTTAATTTCCTAGCTTTCAAAAGCCCAAACAGATTTAATTTAGATCGTATATATTTTATTTTCAACTTCACAAAACGATAAATATTCAAACTTGATTTACTGATGAAAAATTGTGGTTAACTTTGTTTTTCTAATAAGAATTTTTACATGCGCAACAATCCAACCCTAAATCAGGTCCTACAAAAGCTTCGCTATCCATTCTTCTCTATCCTGTGCAGCAACCATCCAACCTTGAATCAGGTCCTCCTACAAAAGCTTCGCTATCCATTCTTCTCTATCCTGTGCAGCAACCATCCAATTCACATTATTTATTAATTTTGAAACTCATCTGTGCGGAAACTAGCAACCATTTGGTCTCCCTTCCATTCTTTTACGATGAAGGATCTCCTTACTCAGTTCATTCGGGACTGAGACAGACAACTTCGTCCATTCTTGCCCTGCCCATCTTAGACTTCCGGCCTTCGCGGACTTTTCATTATTTGTATGCTTGAAGAGGTTGTAAATTTTTTCTTCTTAGTCAGAAATTTATTCAAATCAATTGGGAAACATTCAAAGATTATTTTTACTGTTGTTTTCGCTAAAAGTGAATTTGCGTCAGCCTTAATGGGGTCCTTGCACTCAGCTAACTTTTTGTACAAAACACTTAGTGGTCGTGGATCCCTCACACTATTCAAAAATACTGTAAAAAATTTCGGTGTCGATTAAACTTTTCGTTTTGGAAGGACGGCACCTCGCGTTATACTTGTAACCTCTGTACAAGTATTATAGTTCCATTTTATGCATTGTTGATGGAGATTTTTAAATAAGAAAAGAGTATATGTAGATAAGGAAACGGTTGAAGAATTGACCGAATATTGAATATTAAGGCTTGTGCTATACTATATATGTACTTATTCTAAAAACCTTTTATCTTTTATAAAAAAAAAAAAAAAAATCGTAAAACGTTGCCATTCTTACCATGTATTTAATGTTTAAATACTAAAAAATATTTTTCATAGTCAATTAAAAAAATTAATTCAGAAAATTGCAAACATTTTAAAAAATAACATAAAATGAAAATCTTATGTTTCCTAGATTAAAAACTATAAAAATAAATATGTCTGCACTGTTATAGCACAATAAATAAATAGTAATACAAAGAAATTCAAAGTAACATAAATTCAATTACAGCACACCATTGGCTAAAATCATATTTTATAAATTCTAAATAAGAGCAGGATGACTTTAATTTCATCATATTATTAAGTTGTATGACAAGTAAAATTTATAAATATTTAATAAAAAGAGGAAAATATCTTTTTAAAAAAATGTGGAACATCAGAAAACAAAACTAATATTGTATGCTGTTTTAGAGCACCTTGGCAGCTCTAAAGGGGGAAATGTCACGATTCATTTCACTGGGTTGCCTTGAAATAAATATTGACTGACCCAGGTATGAGTCGAACCCACAACCTTCTGAATCAAGCATTCCGGCATCTTTTCAATCAACTTGTCAGCTATGAAGTACTCAAAATTATTCAGGTTTATAAAAATTCTGCAGTAAATTAAGCAAAGTGCAGTTTAAAATGTTAACATAAAGCATTGTCGTTACATTTGGTATTATGTGATCTCCTCTACTTGAATTTTCGTTTTTTTAACAAGGGATTTTCTTTGATTTAATTTTTAGACCATATTATTTATTGCTATTTCAAATTTTATTTCTGTGCGGCAGATTGTAATATCTATTAATTAAAAAAAAATGTATTTCATTTTTTTTTTTAGTTTATCTTTAATATATAGAATACAATACAAGAATGCAATAGAATTTGCAATTTGTTTATTATATCTAAATTAAAAATATTAGTGTGTTTCGTTTTAGTTTTTATCGTATCAATAATATATTTTGTTTTATAGGTAGTCTCTTTTAATCATTTTTTTTTCCAAAAAACAAACCAGTATTCAACGCATAAACAATTTTTTTTAATATACAGTATATGTTTAAACTAATTTCTTTTATAATGATACTCCTTATCTTGAAAGAGACCCCGAAACGTTGTTGTGGAATAATAAAAGAAATTAAGAGAATGAGTGATTTCACAAAATATCCAATGTAATAAGAAAAACTTCCCGGAATCAAAAAAACTGTTAGTGAAGCATTGTTGTGTTACAATACTATAAATAAAAAAAAAAAAAATGAAT
>NW_027105402.1:1085339-1094710 GCF_000696795.3 Halyomorpha halys | reverse complement strand
TACGTAAACAACAATTACAGCTATGCGCTTTTGTAGATTTGTAAAGGGTAGAAATTCTACCTGCATTGGAAAGTCACACATTCAAAAATATTTCCCGATTTTCCGACACGAGACGGATTTATATTAAGGGAAAAGTTCTAAAAGTGAACTGTTGGTTTTTCCTCTCTACTTGTTAGCGCGCTCAAACGGAATCACTCCCTCACACAGTCCTCATTGTCAAAACACAAAAATAATTCTACACAACTTCCCTGTTGGCCGAACTAGAATAACGAGCTGCCTAACTTTCAAGAGCTAGGCCATTGTTGCCTCATTCCCCCTCCAAACAAAACTTCCACTTGTTTGAAAATTTATAAAAACATCACCGTAGAGAGAAAGAGAGGGTGAGGGAAGGATCATTATGTTTTTGAAACAATTACTGCATAATATCTCCTTCTGTGGGATCAAATTTAAATGTTCTTTGTAAGAAAATAGAAAACAAAATGGAGAAGATATTTCAATATTCGTTGGAATTGCATACGTATGTCATTGAAGAGATCTTGTTTTCTGTTTTTTTGAGAAATGCTGTTGTCTGAACGATATTGGTCTAAATATTGCATAGTTCTTTCGTGTGATTGAAAACATTTAAAATGGTTTTTATTTTATACATTGTTTTAAAGCGTTTTTTAATTTTTAAAAATTCTACATTCAATATTCAATATCGACTGGGGATATTTATAGACATTTCAGGATAGCCTATCCCTTAGTTGGAATATATTATGTAGTCTTTATGATGTAGTGTGGGTAAACCTTTAAAAAATCTATACGTGTGAGGACGTCTTGGGATAGCCAATCTAATAATACAGTAAAATTTAAGAATTTATTTTTTTTTCAAACACAGCTCATTAGTAGTAAACATTTTAAAGGTAAAGTAATTTCAGGTCTATTTATGGGATTTTGGGATGAGTAGATCCGAAGAATATGTTTTGCACATTTGACTTTCTCATTTTACATGCGTGTTACATAGATTATACATAGATGATATTGTTTCAACAGATGTCTTAAGAAATGATATTCAAAACACAAGTCGTAAAAAAAATTTAACCATTAACCAACGCAAGCAAAATGCTCAATAAAGACAATTTTTATTCGACCTCTCATCGCGGAAGGTGGGAAACTTTTTATTCATATAGCTGTGAAAAAAAAAAATCATTCGATATAAGAAGATGGTCAGGGTGTGTTGAGTAAAGTAAAGAATAAAAATAAAACAATATTTTTTTTTCTCGACATTTTTACCTAAATTTTAGATTATTAGGGCTAACTTCACTTAAAATTAACATAATGAGAAGTGTAATAAAAAAAGTAAAAGATATAATGAAAATCATTAATTTACTTTCTAACATTTCCCAATATGTAAATTTAGATACTTATAATTATAATTTTTTAGATACTTGCGATACATCGATTTTTCATAAAATATTCAAATTAATATTGGATACCTTTAAATCAGTTAATACATTAACAATAGGTGGCATTAAACCTATGCAACAGTCTCGAGCCAACTGACCTTTTTGTGAATGTCGTGACATTAGGACTCGGTGACTGAACAACAGTCACAGCGTTTACTACCAAAGAGCAATTATACTTTCAAGGATATGGCAATATTGCATACGATTATTGGCTTAAAATCCTTTTGACAAGTTTGTATCAAATAAACAGGTTCTTGAAAAGTAGTTTGCTACCTAATTTAATATGGATTTGAGAAGTTATGACATTTTGGACTTTTTATTGTTCTTTAGTCCCGAAGATAACTTAACTTAGGCTTAACAGAAATTAATAAATAAAATAAACAGGAACAGCTGCTTTATTTTTTCATTTTTTCTTAATTTTTATTTAAATCTTCCGACTTATTTCCTACAGATTATCAATATTAAGGTGTCTTTCATGCCTCCATAACTTCTTTACGAATATGATAGTATGATATAATAATAAATACGATTCGAATAAATTTGATTATTTTGTGGATATGCGAATATTAATTTTACTTTCAGTTTAATAAGTATTATATTGTGGAGTAAGTATTGCAAAATTTGAGCAATTACAAAAAAAAAAACTGTTAATTAATTAATTGAAAAAAGGGTAACAAAATTAAATCATCACTAGCATGTTAAATTCTATATTTCTTTCAAATTAAATTCTATTAACGTGTTTTTTCTACTATTCGAAAACAACAACTATCATTTTATCTAGATTTAATTTATGTATTCCCTTAACTTATTTATTTATTAAATTATTTCTTTTTACTTAACTATTCATTGAAGTATTTCTTGTCGTATTTCTGACTTTTTTTTTAAATTTATATATTTATTTTTTTTAATTTATGTGTTTCTGATATACTGCTTTAGGTTGACTCTACATTGCTGTCTGATGATAAATTTGTTTAATTATATGACGGGTCGAACGTGGATCACTAAAAAGGGGAGGTCTGAGAGAGTGTCAAGTTAATGAAATAAAATATTTAATATTGAAATTGTTAAATTGATATAGAAAGAAAAAAAATAAAATATTTGTATTTAGTATTGTATTTAGCATGTGTAGTATTTAGATTTGTAGACGAGTATTGATTGCGAAGGAAAAAAGAGGAAGACGGGAAAAAAAATTATTGTCATAACATGCAAATATATATATTGAATATATGTCCGATCATGGATTGATTGGTATGGGTTGTATTGAAGCAACCTAATGTAATTGGGCATGATTAAATAAAACATTTCTCTCTGTTAACATTTCTTTTTTTCCGACCATGTGTTTAGATTCGTTAATCAGTATTATAATTATATTTTTACACCAATGATATTTTATTATTATTATTGTTTTGTTTTATTCATTATCATTTTTTCTGCATATATAAAATATGAATGTACATTTAGAGCTCTAATACACATCGCTACGGATTGTAGCAGTATGTATTATGAAGCAATTATAAATATAAAAAAAATTATCTGTGAATAGTTAGTTAATTAACCTATGAAGGGTGCTTTGTAAGAAAGTACTGTCACTAGACCTATAGTTCGAGACCAAACAGACTAAAAAAAACATAATATGGCATGAACTTATAATAATAATTGTCATAAACTTAAAATTAAATCAAAAGAAACTTGTCAAAGATTCAAAATCAATCGTATTTATTTTCTAATAATAAGAGGAGATAATGATCCTCCTTCTAGACATGTATATAATATAGATTTTGAAACTGTTACCAAAAACTAAAATATTCTTAAGAAAATTTATAATTTTCAATAAATTTATTTAAATAATATCATACTACTTAATATTTCGTAATAACATAATAACCAGTAGTATACAAAACAAGGTATCATATAAATTAGCCTCTCGTAATAATTCTGAGGGGTATTCATTACAGGGGAAAGTGAGAACAGACTCCAAATCCACTGACAACACGCTTCAAGTATTCTTCTTTATGTAGAAAAGTAGTCGGCTAAATCAAATTGTGATCTTGCTTCACGATCGATAACAATATGGTACTCCGTTCTGTGAATAACATATCTATGTAAAGAGATTTAGGACCAATCCATGGTTTTGAGAAATAATCGGCTGTTGTAAACTCAGTATTACTTTCACTTACCTCTATCTGGAACAGAGTAAGGACACGGCGATATTAGAAAATGTGGAATTCCAGTTTTCGACAGAAACACATGTTTTGAGCTTCCCTGAATTCGAAAAACCGTTACTCGAAAATGGTCGGTGTATGTTTGTGTATAGCCTAGCTCCAAAACGAAAACAGAAATTACATTTTTAAGGTGAGTATATCCTTGGGATGTCACATTCTGATAAAATAGACTTTTCGAAAGAGCCACTTTATAGAATAGATTTTTAACATTTTTTTGATACAGCTCAGCAGAAAAATAATATTTAACTTATAAAGTCGTACAAGGTAATGGAAACTAATAAAAAACGTATAATAAAAAGGTTTGACACAATTGTTACTGAATAGATTTTTAATTTTACACTTTACATCCACATATTGACAGTATAATTACCTCCATAAAACCATTGAATATTGATTCAATTAAATCGATCATTGAGAATGGTAATGAGCATAATATAAATTTTAGTGAACTGTTATATTTTTATATTCCTCCCATACCTTTTTAAAAGAAAATCCTATAATTCAGCAAAGAGAAATAATATTAAAAGTACTTTTCTGAAAACTGATGAATTCGGAGTTAAGTCAGTCAAAGAAAAAATCATTAATTGCAGTTTTTAAATATTTATAATTAATACAGATAATTTAGAAATGCACACAGGTACTGGATTAAAAATTGATTAATTGTAGGATATGACCCGATAGTGGCGGACCCGAAAGATACAAAAAATATCAGAAAAAATATTTATTAGTAGCTATCGTTTCGTCCCACATTGCCATGCTCCGTCAGGACTAAATGAGAACAAAACACATAAATTGTAAAATACGCTAAAAATATATAATTTTAAAAAAAATGAATAAAGGGACATAGTAAACTAGAAGAATATTAACTTAAATTAACAGAAAACTAATTAATTACAGTAATGAATGTTAGAATAGCTAATGGATCACTGGAATAATAATCAATAAAAGTAGTAATAAATATAGTAAAATTAATGAGGAAGTATATGAGAAATAACAAATTGATAGGTAAGATAAACGTAGGTCTGAGAAGATCATTCGGGATGCGGTACCTCTGTACCTAGTACATGGTACTTGGCGCTGATCGTCTGTATGACCCTGATGAACGCCTGAAATTCTGGGCGGAACGTTGTCACTAATAAATACGTTTTTAATTATTTATGTTCTTAACTGACCGCATCCCCCAACCATCTTAAAATACACCAAAATTTAAGTTCTGTTCCAGGTTGGTATAGGTTGCCTCTCGTAGACTTAATGACATCACTTACCTCGGTGGAAAGGACGATAATCGTTTGGGAAATAGGGTCCTCTCTTGAGAGCGGTCAACCATCTAAGTGCTGACCACTGTTAAATGGACCTAATTTCTTATGCATATTGCACGCGTACGAGTCCTGTTGGACCAATTATATATGAGTCGGTGGGCAGCCAATTTTACAAATAAAATTTGTTTTCTATTTACCCCAGAACGATATTGAATTTCAGTATTGGCAACATTGTGTAATTCCATATATATATACTTCTGCTGCTCTATTAAATCTGAAATAGAAATCATTGAACTATTTTTTTTTATAGGGTATTATAGGGTAGCTAATTGGTAAGGCAATGGACTACTAACTCCATGTTCAGCTGTGACAGATAATTATTATCTGTTTTTCTGTAGCCTTTGAGTCAGCCCTGTGGATTCGGGAGCCCTCTGAGTCCAACCCAACCTCATAAAGTGGGTACCGTTAACTGGATATAAATGTGGCGGTCAAGCGTATTTCTGACCAAATCACCTCCTTACACAACCGTTGATCTAGTAATAGTACTTCTTTACAAAGTACTGCACCCCTGACCCTTCAGAGGTACAGATTTAATTTAATTAGTCCTACTATTTTTTTTGAGGCTTCAATTCTATGTCAATATTATATTCCATGGGATGGATGTTTTTATAATTGAACATTGAGACCTCTCATACATTTAAAATGGAGGAAAGGTACGTAGAAAAAGAAATAAATTGCATGGTTTATTTTCATGAGAACCATTGGTAAACTTTTTTTTCAATCCAATTGTTAAGCCACCTCAATTCGACATAGTCTCCTTGTTGGAAAGCTTAACTAAAAAAATAAATAAACACTGGCTCGGATAAAACATTTATTCGTAAATTAACTTAAATACATAAATTATACATAAATTAAATTGAAAACAAAGAAACCTTTTAATAATATTGAACCCAATTAACAAAATAATAAAAAAAATACTTCCTTTGAAAACAAATTACTATATAAAAAAAATGGCTAATTACAACTGATGAACTCCGATGGGTCGGGGTCCTGTAGTTCGTGCCGAAAAGGTCGGGGACGACGTTCTGTTCTTAACGTAGGTGGGCCCACACAGCAAACCGCTTCGAAGATCTCATCCAGAAAGGGTCTGGTGACAAGTACAGCGACTGAGCGACTGTAAGTTGGCTACTCGACTGGGCGAGTGCACATTGGCGACGATGTCGATGGGGCGACTGATCTATGGCCACTGAACCTGTATTGTTGTGGCTAATAATCCTACTAGCCAGTATTTCACTATACAAACATTACCAGTATAATTCGGTTTCTTTTAAACCAAAACAATATATAGTGATACAGATTTAGCACAAAAAATACATAGTAAACAATGTAATTGTTTAATAATAATTGAATATATTTATTATCTATTTAAAATATTTAAATTTTAATTAATATAAATATGGCGTTAACACCAATATTAATTTAAACAAATCAATTTTTGGTTTATTTTAGAGAAGTTTTGACTATAAGCAGATTTTTTTTTCAGTAAACTATAAGTTAATAAAAAATAAAGAATATAAAAAGTCCTCAATATTTTGCAAAGTAAACAGTTTGACAGTACTTTTAAAGCAAAATTATCATAATGATCAAAATTAGAAAAACAATTGTAGGTTCATAGTGATAGTTATAAGAGGCACCAGCTCGAAATTTAAACACCTAAAGTAAGTTATTTTGTCGGTATGTCATATCATCACACACATCGGTATACCTGATAAGGGGTCATACCAAAAGAACCGTCTCACTATATATATATATATATATATATATATGAATGTAACATAGATACCAGCTATGACCAGGGAGGTACCTAGACCTTAGATAGATTACATTAAACAGCCCATATTTCACACCTGGGAGGTGTATCTCTGGTCACAGTCGATGACCTCTGTCAAAGAAGAAAAGCCGCCTTAATTTGAAGATAAAAAGGAGAGAAAGACCGACTAGGATCGAAACGCCAATGGCCTACCCACCCCCACAGAACAATAAGTAAAAGAGAGTGGCAGCCTAAATGGAACAATGAAAAGAACGGAGATCGGAAGTAGAGATGAATGAGAAGTAGAGGGGAGAAAAGGAGTAAAAAGATCAGGAGGAGAGTTGATGATATCAGTTGAGGAGCAGTCTTGAGAGAGACAGAAGTCGAAGACCAGTTGGAGGGAGTAGAAGAAAGTCACACATCGCAGGGATTCAGTGGAGGCCACTGGCAGGCAGCGGAGGGACGCGGGACCAAAGATCCACTCCGGTACAACTGCCAAGACTGACAGGTGCACCAAAATAAGTAAGACCCTTCAGTTGTATTTTGAATCTATCTATCTATCTATCCGTGGCGCTACAGCCCAATTTGTACCATGGCCTCCTCAATGAGCCTTCGCCGTGCAGCTCGGTCTTGTGCAGTCATTTTCCAGTTGCGGATGCTCAGAATTTCTTGGAATCCCTGATGATGGCATCCTCCAATCTCAGCCTTGGCCTGCCTCTTTTTCTGGTCTGATGTAGCCTACAGTCCAGCAACGTCCTCGGGATCTCAATTGGCATCCTGACGACTTTGTAGCCTCCACAGTCATATGTGCCGCATCACATCTTCCTCACCGAACAGCTGAACAGCTCAGCCTCCAATTCTCGCCTACCTTGACACAACCAAATATTCGGCTCATAATTTCTCTTTTGAAGACCAAGATCTCCTTTTCTTCACTTGAATTTTGAATGGCAAGTAGAAATTTGATAAACTTAGAGTCGATATAAATAATAAAGATCCTAACTGATATTTTTCAATTCATAATATAATAATTAAAGTTTAAGGAAATAGATCTATCATGGTCTCCCATAATATTATTCTGTCTAATGTATATATAATTGTAGATATAAAATATACAACTAAGACTTTACCTTATAATTAAGAATCCCTACATGCCATCTCATAATAATAGCATTGTAAATTGGTAAACACGACACCGTTGGAGAAAAACTTCAATGAATAATTATAAATGATCATAAATGGCAAGGGGGTATCTAGTGTTTGAGTTAAATATATTCCATATATTTGCAGTCGGTTCCTCATGGGAACCGGATATAGATAGATAATATAAATACATGAATATATGAATAAATTAAATATAAATGTGTTCGGGGAACCCCTGGTCAGCCTTAGAACCACTGAAGCCCTCTAAAGTACACGGCAGTTATTGTTTAATCAATGTCCTTTAGATATTATTGTCATTCAAAATGTATACAGATTAATTCACGATCTAGGATATCTATATTCTAAGAGGCCAACAAATCTGAGACTTTTTATCTCAGTTTTTAGCTACTATAATCCAAAAGACAAGTTATGCTTAGTATATAAATATCTAATATAAGGGTAACATGGCGTAGGATGGAAAGTGTGTGGGTAGTAGCCTGATCTAACTTACTGCCCTGTCTCTAACTCAGTTAAGATAAGCTAAAACAAAATTCAGTTCACCCATTCTTAATAGCTTTCACTAAAGGGAATATTATAATAATTTGTTTAAAATTTATATTTGATTTATTATATTTAGAATGAAAGAGGTATAGTTAAAAATTTTGGAACAATAGTTCGATCCTAGTCGGGATCATAGCCAAAACCAGCCTGTAAACATGAGTAGTAAAAACATGAGTTGGAGAAAACACTGGGGCTTCTATGTTCGACTCAATCCGTCCAATATTTCTTATAACAAAAACACATGTTCATTTCATTATGGATATATATGTGTGTGTGTGTGTGTGTGTGTGTGTGTGTGTGTGTGTGTGTGTGTGTGTATTTAGGATTTTCAACTCAAACTTTGGGTTTCCTCGATCTAACTCATGCACGCCCTCCTTCCGAATTATCCGGATCACATTTCTCCTCTTAGCCCGTGTCACATCAAGGATTTTTCACAATATAAAAGGACTGACTTACATTTACAGTAACATTACACAGACTTGGCACAAAACAGCAATGTGAAGATATCCGTAACCCATTTTCTATTTTGATGTCTCCTGTTCAGCCTCTAAGAGGTTATAAAACGCTGTTTATTGACTATGTGCCGGTTTTATACCAGGGAAATAAATGTCAGAAAGACTGTAGCCTTAAAGTAAACAGAAGCTAATCTTAACTCTTCTCAAGGATAGGGTAGGTCTGCCAGTAGCTTAATCACCTTGTGCTGGAGTAGTTGCTGAGTATAAAAAAGGCTGTTGTTTACTATCGATTTTCCACAGATATACAGCAGACCTCAAATGCATTGTTTACTGAAAGTTCTATTGTATGTAAATTTAAAAGTGGATATAAAAAGTATTACATAATTTTACAAATGAACATTACTTGTTTATAAACATCATAAAAGGATTGTTTTTTTTTATTTCAACTCTTATGATTCTGGGTTTAAATAACATCAATA
>NW_027105402.1:1083717-1085208 GCF_000696795.3 Halyomorpha halys | reverse complement strand
CATAATGCATTATATAATTATTTATTTATTTTTTTTCGCCTTAAAATACAATATCTGGATCCATCTTAAAAAGATGACCCCTCTTATCTTAAAAAACACTGCACCATTACTACCCATGGAGTGTAACGAAGTACTATTTCTTAAACAATGATATGCAAGGCGATTCCTCATGGCGGCTGAATCCTCAGGAGGGCTTCCTAACCCACAGATTTGACTCACTGCTACAGTCACAGAATAAATAATTATCAGCCACATAAGGATTCTAACTCGGACCCGGGAATTAGTAGAACAGTACTTTACTCACTCAGCTATTTCACTCCTTAATTATCTAATAAATTAATTTTTTTCTGAAACGAATAAAAAAGAATATATATGTCACAATCTCACAAGAGGAGATCATAACACAAAAAAAGGCAATCCTTCGTACTTTTTAGCAGTCTAACATATTTATAAAAATTTAGGGCTTACAATTTCAAATCATTCTACATAATTGAAATGTTACACTATAAAATGCGTTTGAACATAGACTACCCTTTCAGAATCAATGTTGCATGGAAGGATAATTTGAATTTGTAAAGAAAACAGCTATTACCCTGGGACAAGAACACAAATGTGCCTGAACGAGTATTCGTTTGAATTACCAGACCCACAAAGGGATGCCGCTCAGTCTCGTTGGCATGGTAACCACTCGTCTCTTAATCTCTTACATAAATATACGTCCGCTCGATAGCTGGTGACCAACTCACACTGTCTTCCGAAAGTGGTTAGTCAAACATATCGATATAATTTAATACAGTACTCCAGTGTTTTGTATACTCAACCAATAATAACTAATATTAAATATCAGTGATCTCCGGAACTGAAAGGAGACCCTTATATATAATCCACTTGGGTTTAAATTTGATTTTCACATACACACATAGCATAATCTATAGCACATGTACACCATATGTATTGTCAAATAAAATCGACGAAAAATTAATTAAATTATGTTATATACATAGTTATAAACAATAAATTTAATTTATTAAAATACCATAAGATTATTAATGAATATTAATATAAATTTATATATATGTATAAATATTTTTTCTAGTTTTACTTCACGCATTTATTTTGAATGTTTTAATTTATTTCTATATTTCAATGAAGAAAATAAATAAAATAATGTTGCTGACCGTTGACTTAAGGATTAGATGGTTAGGGGGGTGTATTCTGAGACTAAGACAAAAATTAAAAGTAAAACCTTATTTGTAATAATGCTACAGTTACAGTCTAAATTTTAGGTCTTCGCCAGATCTGTGTAAAAAAAAATTATTGAGCAATAAATAAATAAGCAACAGTATTAAAATATAGTAAATATAACTGGATAAATTATAAAATAATGATAATTATTATTAATCAAACTTATATATGTAAATAATGAGAATAAGTATCATGCAGAGTGTGAGTTATGATGAAAGACATTCAAATATATAAGTAAAGGTAGCA
>NW_027105402.1:1048673-1076977 GCF_000696795.3 Halyomorpha halys | reverse complement strand
TATATGGTATATAAATAAGTAGGTACATTATTAATATTGTTCAAAACTATGATTAAATTGATTGGCCTATATTTAAGAAACTTGCACCTTTTGAATAGAAAAAAATATTTGCTAATTTGAATAACAGAAAATCTGAGGTTTCGTAACTAATCAATTCTTTTTATTTATTGGCAGCACATCGTCGACCGCATCTTCCTAACAACGATAATCAAAATGTTTTCATGTTCAATTCCATTAAATGACTCAAAAAAGTGCCTCTGAGAGAGAGAGAGAATTCAATTAATGGAAATTGGGCATTTGATTCTGAAATATTTAGTTTAATTTACTGAAAGATAGGAGGGTTTATCTGATAATATTGTGGTAAACCCATTCACATCACTCAGGGAAATAATACACAGCTACTTAGACGAAGAGGGGAATGGTGATTAAAATTCTAGGACAGGACTACCGTTTAGTATATTATAATATATTGGATTTTTTGAAATTTTGAAAAATTTTTGAAAAATTTCAATTGACAAATATTTAAAATAATATGAATGATTGCTAGATCGAAAGATTAAAATAAATATTTCATATGCGATAACTTATTCAATAAAGATTTAAAGTTTTTTACTTTCTTATACGAACAATGAACACATTTAATTAATAAAAACTAAATGTGTACACAAGGTTAATCCATCACCCTTTATGAAGTATTTTATTTGAATTCACTAACCAAAGGTAATGAAGGATCGCGTGTAAGATAGAACAAATGGGAAATGTTAATTATCGATGAAAAGGCGAGAAATATAGTTTGTTCAAAGGGACAGGGTCAAACACTAGCGACCACAAGTTAAGACCTGCCCACTCGCCCCTGGACCCGACCCTTAAATTTCATCAGCCTGGGCCTCGCCAGCCCTTCCCTTCCCCCCTTTCCCTCCAACAAATTTACTCGCCAACTTGCGACAGTCTGACAGCAACAGCAGCTGCCTGTCCTCATTCAAAATTAATGTCACTAAAGCTTTTATTTTATATTCATAACACTCTTTTGCGGTCCCTCTTGGTCACTATGAGAGTTTTACTTGACTCCCTAACAAATTATTTTTAAATAAAAGCCCGCAATGTAGTTTTTCCCGTATTGAAATAAGATATCATATCAATCTATAAACTTGATGTAAATATAAAACTCTTATAAATGAAACAAGAAATTCAGAATCATTTAGACTTCAGAGAAATTTATTTTAGTAAACTGTAAAAAATAGAAGCTCATTTCACAGTATATTTAAATATAAAAATAATATATTTTTTATATGTATATATAGTTGGCGTTAAAATTAATATATAAGAAGATGGTCAGGGTTGCGGTCAAAGGAGAAACAAAAATAGTTTACAACTATTTATTTTCCGACGTTTCGCCCCATTTTGCCGAAAGATACAAAATGATACAATGAAAAGAATAAAAATACAAAGATAAGATACAATGATAAGAATAAAAATAAGTAACAATGGCAAGAGAAACGTTGGAAAATAAATAGTTGTAAACTATTTTTGTTTTTCCTTTGACCGCAACCCTGACCATCTTCTTATATATAATATATTTTTTATAGCCGTTTTTATCGATTCTATATATTGATAGCCAATAGGCAATAATTGGTTCATGGAACATGTTAAGATGCAAATATCCTTAGATTTTTAGTAAGCTGAATTAAATTGTATTTGTTACTAATTTATGGTTTTTAACAGTACGGATAAAATACCAATACCACAAAAAAATAAGGTGCCATACTAACAAGAAAAATAATTTATAGTTTTATGCATGTATATTACTTTTTTCTTGACTGTTAATTACATGTATTTTCGAGTTTCATGAAGATCAGCCAATATAACATATCTGTTAATATTTAATTTCGTTAATTGTCTTTTTACAAATAACTAATTAAGTTTTTTTAGTTTGGAGTAACATGAATTTAAATGCTGTCTGTACACCTGATTTTTTGTTGATAGCCTAATTCTAATATTTTTCTATAGTGGTGATTTCATTTAGATTTCGCATGAAGTTGTTCTTTTCTCGATTATTGATTTTAGGTGTATCAAATATGATGTCCTGTTTGTTTGATGTGTGTGACAAAAGCAGTTTTGTTCAGGTTTTTATTTTAGAGGTATAACTATGTTTGTGTTGATATACCCTTTATTTGAGATACTGTTCTGAGGTTCCAGAATAAGATTTCCCTCAGTTATCTTCAAGAGAATTTCTTATCTACACTTCTTATCCTTCTCAAAAAAATATAATAATAAATAAATGTGCAAATTTTCAGATCTTCACCAAAATATTCCAGCTAATGACATAAGGTGGGACAATAAACTTTCACTAACTCTTTCACTAACTTCTCTCTACCCCACTTTTCCTTTTACCATCTTACAGAAAGTGAGGGGAAGAGAAAGCTTGAGAGATTTTAAGTTGATTTCACAAAGAATAAACCATATTGAAAGTACTTAAATTTAGAGGAGGAAGGACACTGGTTATCTGTAAGCCAGTTAGAAGGGCATAACTTTCTCAAATTATAATAATTTAATTATCTAAACGTACTGCACTATTTAAAACGAGAGGCACCAATAAAATATAGAAATATATATAAAAATATTGAATGTATATACATTGCAGGTACTATTGAAACAAAAAGCACACGTGATCATGAATGGCGTATCTCACAGTGAAAGGCTATTTCACACATTAATATGATAAAGAGAAAGGGGCTTAGTGAGTATTCTTGATTGATACTCGTTTCCAAGATGAACGCGTTTGATTCCTGGCCATTCACGCACAATTTCTTTTGGTACTATAAGTATGAACCTAATGGTCTAAATCTCATATCTTATATGATCTTATAAATTGACAAGACTATATCTCTCATAATTAACTGTTAAAATATATATATAATGTAACGGTTATATCAACCTTGTAAGGCCCACCAGGCCGATCTGGTATAAAATAAATATAAATAAAAAAAATAAATTGATACTTAATGATACTAGGCACAGTTCTATTACTAACAACATATATTGTAATTATATATATAATTGACCGTATTAATTAAGAAGAAGATGGGAAGAGATGCGGTCACAAGAAAACAAAAATAGTTAACAACTATTTATTTGCCAACGTTTCGCCCCACTTTGCAGAAATTCATAGACTTTTCTATAATTATGGCATTTTTATTTAAAATACCTAAATTGTTTTTAGCCTTTTAAGGGGTTTAGTTGTTAGTAATTTTTTTGTATTTTTCAGGTAGATATTTAATCTATTATTTTGATTGTTAATATATTCTTTTATATAATTCAATTTTATTTTTATCTTTTTTTTATGATTTTATTTTCCCTGTTTATTTGATTCGGATATTTTTTCTTATAGATTAATTGGATTGATTTTGTTGTTATTTTTCTAATAATACCAGAAAGATATAAAATTTATTACTATACTAGTTTGAGCAGAAACAGCCCTGATGAACCTCTACAAAGTGGAGTGAAACGTCGGAAAATAAATAGTTGTTAACTATTTTTGTTTTCTAGAGACCATCTTCATAATAAAAATTGAAATTATTTTTAGAATTGTTTAATTCTATTAGAAAGTATATCCTCAAATTTAATATAGAATGATATTATCTAGAGGGTAGATAAAGTAAATTGTAAATCAATTGCTAAATGCAAAGTGGTGTTGATTAGACTGGTAAGGATGCTAACTATCTTAAGATTGATTATATAAACAAGTTTTTCTAGATTTTTCAGTCTTTCTTTCATATTTAAGATTATTTTTTATACATTTTTTGACATTGAGAAAATTTTTCTTGAGATTACATAAAGGTTATCAAATATAAATTATTATAGTTTGAAAATGAATATCTCTATCAAAATATAGGTGTTGGAACAATAGTCATTCTGATCACATTACGTAACTTTTTTACTTTCACTTAACTATGCATGGAATGTACAGTAAGGGAAATTTTAGCGACCGTACTGAAATTTAGAATTTAAATTTTTGATGTAAAAAAAGGTTTTGATTTCCTCTAATCTAAATAACTAAGTCACGCAAAATGGTTCTTGTCAATTTGGACAGCCTAGTTCTAAAATGAAAAGTTCTACGAAACTTAAATTAGATATTTTTGGGTGGCATATGCCTGCAACCTTTTGATTAAATCGATCGGCCTAAAATATCACATTATAGAAAATTGTTTTCACTTTTTCTTCAATTTTCTCGAAAACGGCTCTAACTATTTTGATTTAACTAAGTATATCAATGCACAATCAAATGATTTTTAATATCTTACAGGTTTGATGCTTATTGAAATAGTGAAATAGGACTTAAATGCTGAAGTTTCCAAAAACATTCTTTAAAGTACCTTTAATTAGGTTTGTTTTGATAGTTAACCACTTTACATTGTAATAGTAATAAAAAATGTATGAATATGAATGAGTTCGATAATTTACTAAAGAACAAAAATGGATAAATAGATATATTAGTTTAGAAAATGTAAGACCGAAAACAGCCGAGAGTGTCCGATTGCCAATTATTTGTACAAAGATTTGTTATTATGTATTCTTGGCTGGTATAAAGTTGATATTCGTTATTCGCACCTCGAAAAACGCTAAAATAGGAATTTTTGCAGCAACAGAAAAATAAAAATTTATTGTTTGAAATTTTCACCTTCTAGGTCGGTAAGTGAAAGTTGTGTGAAGCTCGCACCACACCAGAATTTTATTAAAACTAAAAAGTAGTCAGTTTAAGCCTTCAAGCCGGCAAAGACCTTGGGTAAAGGGGACTTAAGATATTGTTTATCTCACTCCCTCTTCCTCCAGCCCTTTATCACCTATATTAGACGTGAACGAATCTCTCTTTCATAATTTCACCTGAGAGGAGAGGAGTTTCATAAATCGGCGGTACTTCATGAGCCGTTCTGTTGCGGGCCGCTGGAGGGTGTATTAGGCCTCTGTAGGAGATCCTTTTGTGCCTCTTTTGGCAATCACCTCCAGACTGTCCTTTTATCTTTCATGCTGGGTTATTTTGCAAGAGTCATCTGGAATAAGCGTTTCCTCCTCCTTGATACCATAAAAAATATTTTCCAGTTAGGTTTCATACTTTTTTCACTATACGTTATCAAAGAAAATAAAAATCTCCTGAAAATGAAATGAGTGTGATTTTCTATGTTACCTTTAAACCTCGTACAGTTCCCACCCGACACAAATAAACTAATATCATGAAAAGATATAGGTGTATATAGTACATTTTTAGTTGTGGAAAAATAGAAACAAGATGGTGGAAAAATATTTAGGAAGATAAATTCTTAACACAAGCTAATGTTCCAAAATATATAAAATTAATACTGCTAGGAATTTAATAATCCGATTCAAAAAATTAAAACCTCTTACTCACTTACACCTAAATTAAGCGGAAAAGAAAGAAGACAATCTCTTGTTAATAATTAGGTGTCAACACAGACTTGTTTCACAACAACTAAGACAAACATAAACATTGCCAAAGATACTACACAGTACCCTAAATACAACACTTTCCGAAAAAATATGAAAAACCCTCAGCAACAACTAAAATAAATCTACTTTATACAAACTTTACACATACTCAAGACAATGCCAAATTAGAGCTGCAACCCAATACAATGCAATGCACTAGAGAATCTAATTTTCAGTGAAGAGAACTGCGGAAAATGATATTTTGAAATCTCTGAACAATCTCTAACTTGATGGGTGTATCAACTCAAATACAGTTGTACGTTTATAACAAAAAATCCCACTAAACTAGAACAAACTACTATCAACACGCATTTCAAACAAAGAGAACATAGAATCAAATTTGATATATCTATAATCATACATCGAGGAAACAACAATTTCAATCGAAATAAAAAAGAAATGATGAGTATAGACATAATACGAATCGAGTCATTAGCAAATATACATTTTAATGTATTATTTTATGTATTATTATTAAATATACATTTAATTTATTTGCTAATGACCCGGAGGTCATGGATATTAAAGGAATTGCAAGAATAATAGGCTATTATTAAATTATATATAATGCGTTCTCCTTAAAGCTCTTTAACTGTCCTATAAATTTCCTATAAATCCCCTTCTATTTTCCTTCTCTTCCTATGGAGATATGGTTATGAAGAAAATAAAAATTATTTTCTTGTGATTGAATATGCATAAACTTTACAGAGAATTATTCATTAGGGCATGACTGCAAAATATACATTCCCTAGATTTTCCATGTATTCTATAAGTTTACACTTTCGCAGTGTAGATTGTTAGTTTTGCAGTTGAACTCTTCATATAAGAACAAACAAAATATAATAATTATTTAAAAACAAAAAAATAATATATATAAATATTACAGATATAAATATCGCCTGAATTAAATGTTATTTTTTTATTTAGTCTTATAATAAATAATTAATTGTTGTGTAATAATTTGCAGCAATTTTTAACTACTATTATCTAAATAGCATTAACTTATTGTAGAGGCTGTAAATGAAATTAATTCAGTATAAACAAGGGTTGTCCATGAAATTTGAGGGTGAGAAAAACAAAATTTAAAGTTAAAGAACCCCAAAGAATAAAAAAAAAATCAGTTTGTGTTCTGAGTTTGAGTTATCAGACTGTTAATTATTATCATTTTATATCACTGAGAGCTCATTAATTTGAAGACTTGGCCAGTTTTTTTCCTTTTAAGTATAAATATGATCTTTTATTTCTCCAATTTTGAAACAATTTTTAATAAATATGTAACAATTCTTCAGTAAATTTTGACCTTACAGGACTAAAATGCATTTCTGTTTCTAATGTTTGCCATCCATAACTCAGTTTAAAAAAAAATATATCCGACATCGTCTTTTTATTAATATGAATAATGAGTTTTCAATCTAAAGTTCATATTTTTATTTACTATCTAAAGATTATTATTATTATATATAAATACGAATATTTTTTATTAAAATCGTTGGTTTGTAACACCTATTTCAAAGGCAAAAAATTAAATTGGAAATACTGTGGATAAATTTTAAATTAGTCAAAATAACTTTGATTTTTATGTAGTAACTATAGTGATTTTAGATAGAAAACTATTGAAATATGCATTTGATTTGTCTGTAGCGGGAATTTTCAAAGAATGAAGTAAAACAAATTTTTTATTTATATCAAAATATAATTTACCCTTTTACGGTTCATTTTTTTTTTCGTTTCACTACGAATGTACTTCATAATCACAAATTCGAATTTATAAAGTTTGAAATATTAAAAAAATAAAATAAAACATCTATTATCGGAAACCATATCTATTTATCACTTTACGTTTTATAGGGTGACGGAAGAATGGACTAAGTACTGTAAATAACCCATGGAAGTGGAATGAATCGTTTTCCAGAGCTCTTATCAAAAAATGGACCTCAGTGGCCCTCGACAGCTGAATGGCCCCACGTCAAAGCTCTAGATAGCCACAAGTTCAACACTTAAAGGTGTGTCATGCCCGCTGATAAGCCTTTTCCATTACGTATATTCTATTTATTTATTTTTTCCATACTCTATTATATCTCCGACGAATTCAAAATGTTATAACTAACTTTTTGGTTTATTTCCAGTTAATTAAAAATAAAATAAATAAATAATGGGAATGAGAGAAGAAGAGCACTGCAAAGGAAATAAGAAAAATAAAATAACTAGGAGCCATCTTAGATGGAAATGACACTGAAAAAAGGATTGAGAAATTTGAGGAATGTCACTCAGTTTCCACTGGCTTTCAACACCAATAACGCAGCAGCACAGGGAGAAGCACAGGGATCTCCTAGAGTCCAGCCACTTTTAGGGAAGGAAACAGTTTGGTTCGGATTTCCTTTGGCAGAAGTAAATATTGTATTTGATCCAGAAAACAATAACATAAATAAAAGTATTACATCTAATGCTTCATATCAACCTATATTGAAAAATTAAATTTGATTTAAAATTACTAATTTAAATAGAACGTTATTGATATTTATTCGGAATTTAACGCTTTCATTTACTCGAATTAAAGCACGAAATACGGTTTATCCTGCAGGTTAGCAAACAATTCTGGTAACCTATTGTTTTTAGTTCAGATGTTCCCTTTTTTTATTAAGAAAAAAACAATTATATCTAGTTTTTGACAATTTACGCAAAATCAGTGCGGAAAATCGAGAAACCGAATTGGGCATAATCATTTTCCCATTTTCTAATATATTTCGACTTAGTTTGACTTGCGTTTACAGGGAAAGGATTTTATATTTCGCCAGCCTAATAAAATTTTTTTGTCACCATGGTTATTTAATTAATTAATTAATAACTTTTTATTTCACTCAGCCTATATATGAGCCTTTAACTTTACTGGGCAACTCTATAAAATCATTTTTAATATTTTCAATACTGATTCTATAGCAATGAATAGTTGAGACTAAATTATAAATTGTTGTATAATAGTATAGTTTAGTTTTCTGTCCTGAAACTAGCCAGGATTAATGCCGAATAAAAGTAGGCTAGTAAGTAATAGACGGTGATGCACGCACCACACCAGATTTTAATTTTATACAAATACACCACTGGCTCATTACCAGTGATGCGGTGAGATGCTGCGGGATCTCAAAGAGCTCTACCCCTCGTGAGGCAAAGCGTGGACTCAAGAATCCTCATGTCGATACTATAAATAGTTTATATAAAAGTGTAAATGTGACTGGTGATTATTATTTTATTTATTTATGTTTTTCATGTACATAATTTGATTAAGTTTATTTTCTTTATCCTTTTGTTTGCATATAGAGAGAGATTTTATTTTATTTTTTTTCATTTATTTTTATTTTCTTATGTTATTTTATTTTAATCAGGCTGAATATAATTAGTTATCACTATTACTTATTCCCCAACAACCTTGTGGCAGATTCTAATATTTATCAATAAATAAAATTTGATATTTAAGAAAGAAAAAAATACTAATACGCATTTTTATTTACAAACGTAAGTGAACCATACATCGTTGTGAGTTAACATTTGATAGTTCAATGCCATACTAATAAGTGATAACGAATTTTATATAAAATAAAAATTTTGAAGATTCATGATCTCAAAAGTTAGATTTTTGAGTTATGATAATACTCCATTATGAGTGCGATAAACCAATGTGTGTGAAAATTTCTTTCAAAAGTCTTTTTTGACCTGATCTTTTTTTTAAGGTAATACATAGCGAATGTGATGTTTGCCTGGTTATCTACAGGTGACCAACCTATTCTAATTATGGAGGACGTTCAAGTTTTCTATTTTGTGGGACCGCTACTTAATGAAAAAAGTCAACAACCCCTGGCCGGATTCGAATCCCGCTGATCTGAGAACGATAGACCTAGGCCTAACCAACTGAGCTACGTACGACCCTAGGCTGCTCTTTATTTTATACCAAAACTCATTTTTGTTTAAGAACTTAAACGACTGCAAATATTAACTGACACAATTGGTGGCGCAACATGGCAGAAGTTTTTATGGAAACTTGTAAGTCAGAGCGGGGAGAACATTTGACAAAAATTATGATCTTGGGGGAAAGCTGTGCGTAAGTTATTCAGCAGAGTAAGGAGTAAGTATAGAACTCGAAGGAACCACAACTCCTAGCCTGCAATATTTAATTGTGGCTCCTCGTTTAATAATTCAGATGCGGGAAAGCGGCTAGGGAAACAGTTAAACGGCTTTCCATCCAGAATACTTCTGAATATTTCTAAAGACTTCTTGGATATTTCTCTCGCGTGCCTGAGTCAAGGGAATTCGACCAAATCCGAAGAATAGCTAAACATGTTCGAAATTAATTTTTCAAATAGCTCTAAATTCATCTGACAATGCGATTGACCAACAATAGACACAAGAAAATTTATTTCTTTTTTTACATTTAATGCAGAAATGTCTAAAATCAGCATTACCTGATTTATATATATTTTACACTTAAAGTACTCGTAGGCTCACTCTCCCATTATCATTTTGGGTTCCATTACCCAAGATTATGGGGTCTAGATAGTTTGGTATAAAATTATAGCATTTCATTTTTTGTTTATTTATTTATTGAAATTTACAATTGGTTAAGTAAAATACAATAATAAGTAAATGTGACAACGTATGAATTAGCAAACAAGATTATTTCTAGTGCAGGAACCACTGAACTATAGGCAACAAATAGGAGGTTGAAGTAGTAGAAAATTGAATTTAGTTTATAACTTTATTAGAATGAAAAATAAATAACATTTGTATTCGTTAGAAAATACACCTTCATTGTCTAAATGGGACAAAAAAAAAAAAAAAAGAAAGACTTTTTAACAATTTGTGTTTTTTATGGTTCTTTTTTTTCACAATTTGTTCACTTACTTAATGAATGAGCGAATTTTCGTCAGATGTTATTCCATAAATTTATAAAAAATATTTACTTTTCTACATTTTAAACCGTACTAGGCACTGTATACCCAAAAGCCTTTACCGTAGAGTTGAAGCGTGTTGAACTCATTTTAATATACTCAATATTAATCGGAAAATTTCAAAGAATTTAATAAGTTTAATATTGTAGTTTCTATTACGCAATCGATTTTTCCTCTAAGACCCTAGGCTTTAAAGATGATAAATAATTCATCACAATTTCCATAATTTAGAATTACTTTTAAAACTTATTTAAATTTTGTTATTCATCAGGACCACTATAATTAACAATTATGTTCGCGATTAATTTGAATTCTTTAATATTCTACTTTTTGTAATACATTTGGATTTAAGTAATTTTTAGTACAAGGCGAAAATAATTTTAAGTGATTGAAACACTTGAATAAAATTTATAAATAAATTGAGTTCGACACTTAATTATTGTATAAAATAACTGATTTATAGGCAGAAGAATCAGGATAAAACGTGTTTTCAGAAACTCTCCCAACTTTTTTTTCCCTACCCCAATGAGATACAGAGTTAAATAAGAAAAGTTGATTAGTTCACCCAAATAATAATAGTAACAACTAGTTTCACATCAAAAATCTATAGTTTCCGTAATGTGTTTTTCTGGAAAGTATTTGGTTTTATTTTTGAAATACTGTGATATTGTCAATTTGACATTAAGTACGTAATTTCAATTTCGTATAACTTTTTGTTTATTGAGCTTATCTGCTCAAACACATACACACTCACTACGAGATTATGTGGACCCAGAAGACATACTTTTACCATTGAAAACTTGGATTCAATATTATTAACGATTGCAATACTTCCTTTACAATATATTCCATCAAAGGGTAAATGAATGTAAAGATGTAAGTAATCTTTTAGACGTTCCAGATTTTGCTAGCTTATTAGAACCAATTATAGGAGCAAAATATATAATTAATTTTAAAAGTACTTTAAAAGTAATCTCAGTCGTCCTTCATACTCTTATAACTTTTTTGATAATTTTTACATCGAATAATATAAAAAGCTTAAATGAACAACTTAATTCATTGAATTAAAACAAAAAAAACAAGTCAGTGGAATCTTGAATATTTCAAAGCTCATTAATTTACAGGATATTTGCACGATAAACTTTTTTAAATATTTGTATTATTTTAATCTGATGTAGCAATTCTTGTTACTGACTCAGTATCTTCTTCTCTCTAACTATATTAAATTTCCTATCCCTTGTAATAAGATTTTTTCTTTTATGTAAGGAGTTTCGGAAATCATTTAAAATGAATTAGCTAACAGTAAAAATTTATTCATGAGACAATTCTATTTTACTTTTACTTTCTGGTATATCGAATATACAGTAAGAGGAATAAGAAAATAAAGATAGTAAACCTGACAGAATCTTTGTTACATACTTATATATCTCTGCAGTCAATGATATTCATTCTGGATTCCGACCCCATTATGTGGTGTACCATTGTTTTCTCTTATTGTAAATTCCACTAAAAATCGTCCCCAATAATTTAAAAACGGAACATTAAGAACAGTTATAAAATGACTCTCCATTCAAAGATTAAAGTGTTCAAGGCTCCTTGAGAAATTAAAATTAGAAAGGTTTTAACATAAAGAAGTAATAAATTTTAAGAATCATAAAAAAAAAAATAAAGAATCCGTAATAATAATAAAATTAGTATAAAAATTAAAAATTATTAGACTGCTTTATTGTAGTTTATATATACATATTAGTATTGATATTTGTGCATACCACAAACAAGTCCGCTATACAACTTTGTTAAACCTGAAATTTGCTGCATGTATGAATTATGTGTTGCTTTTTGCTGAAAAGGGGTGAAATGATATTATCTTGTGTATTTCTAGTGATTAAACCACCTTTTGGGACAGCCCTCATAATAGTTGATTTAGAAATATTTAAAAATAATAATAAACGATAATGGAATCAATGTCTCTTTAACTCTAGTAATTTTCAGAATATTCAACAATCTTTAAATAAGGTCCTTTTTAGGAACAAATAACGTCTACTTCATTGTTAAGATGGGACATCTGTCTCTCCAAAAAACTCTCCATGTTATTAAAACCGCAAGGACCTGACGTTAATCACTAGCAGGCGGCGCTGCAGTTGGAAAGCAAGCACTTAACGAGACAGATCCGTAGGCGGCAACAAAATGACTACTCCTTGGACTGGAATCGAACCCAACCCACTTTGTGGAATGGACACCGATAAAGGGATACCCCGTTGTTAACTAAATTGCTTTCAAAACCACCCCCTTTAATTAAGGGTGGCTTCTTTTTTCCCCCGCACCACGTTGAGGAAAGTGATCATTTTCTTTTGTCGATGAAATCAATTTGTTTTCTTCTCAGACCGACAACTTTTTCTATCCAGCAAAAAGCCTTAGAATAATTAAAAATAAAAAAAAACCCTACTGGTCGGCTGCGTGCCATGTAAAACCTCAAGACATGCCTTGGGCGTGGCACCTCAGTCAAACATAATCGATGTAAATCAGTACGAGAAAATTTATATATATATTTTAAAAAATAATTATAATTGATTAACTTTCCTGTAACTTCGTAATTGTAGGAACTGACCCCGGTTTAAAATTTTAAAAAATGCCCGTCCAATTTTTAAATATTTTTTACAATAACTCATTTTTTAAGCGAAATTTTGTATCTATTTTATAGAATAATGGTCTGGTTTAGTGATTGCTTCTCAATGAATCTTTATCTACCGAGGATGAATTTCCTGCAAAGATCTTCTCCTTGGAACAGTATGAACGTATTTCAGAATATATAAAAATGGGCTTACGTTGTTGACTAAAATAATTTTAATTAAAAAACAACCAAAATCTATATAACAACAAAAAGTATATTTTTTATATTTAAAAAGGTGAATAAAGTATTTTTATATGTGAAATTTATTAAAGTTAAATTTTTAGAATTTAACAAATCGATCTTTAGAATTTGTTAAATTCTAGAAATTACTTTTTGGAAGATACTGCTTAAATAGCAAGTCAGAATATAGTTGTCGATGTTTTCCTACAAAATCGAACATGAATCGAAAAGAAACAGTCTAAGTCAAAGATAAAGGATAAACTAATGAAACGAGTAACCTCCCGTATTCGTAACTTAGGAGTCCGAGAATGGGGGAAATGCGTTTCAAGTACCGACCCAATCTCGAACTGGTTGGGCGTTACCAAATTCCGGACTGCTTCTTGGAAAAAACCCAAAAGGTTTGTTCCCGGTAGGAGGGGTTTGTTGTGGTGTGGAGGGGAGAAGTAGCTACAGCGAGGGGTGCGCAAGTTCCCTCTCCTACAGGCAAACTCATTTGAAACGTAATATACAAACTTATAGACGCAACCTTACATGGAAAATGAGTATGATTTTATGGATTCGTTTTAATATGACTGGTGAACAATTTAAGATTTAGCAGAATATTGAATTGCAATCCTCATTATCTAAAAATGATAAATGGTTTATAATTTATTTCACCATTGCTTGAAAGCTTTTAGTCTAGAAATTGGTTTAAACACCAGTCAAATTAGTTCTTTGAAGCCTTAAGAACATGGGCTTGTACAACAAAAATGTCTTACAAGAGCAATGTTTTTGGAATCTCTTAAATCTGGCATACATTACGCTATACAGCTGTATCTGTGTAACGTAATTCTTATTAAAAGTTTCGACTCGAGAAATATATTTCATTTAATTTAATACAATAATTACAAAAAAAAATTCTAATGACATATAGCAGGAGCCCAAGAATGATGATGACTTTACTCAGGGATCACCTGCTGGGAAAAGTGGGTTCGGCGGGTTAAGCACTTGAATCCTAATTCGGACACTTCTAGGAATTCTGTTCTAGCAGCCGTGGATCGACTCTGGTATAAAGAGAACCACCTATGGTTCAGCCATTCTCCATAAAGTGGGACTAAGATCCTTTATCACAAATTTCTAGGCCTTATATTTGATCATTAATTAAGTTGGGAACTGGAGGTCAGCCACAACAAAAAAATTAAATATACTCCGGTTTCTTAGCGGTACATCGTGGGGTTCGGAACGGTCTACCATGTTAAAACTTTATACTACATTATTCTGTTCCAAGCTAGATTATGGTTCTATTGTCTATGGCTCTGCACGTCGCCGAACTCTTGTCAAGGCTTGCTACCAGTGCATTCAGGACGTCCTATTCTCAGCATTTGCTCTGAAGCAGGCCTACCTCCGCTATCATTTAGGAGACAAAAACTAGCTATTAATTATGTTTCCAAAATATTTGAACAAACAAATCATCCGACTTACAAATATATTTTTCGATCTAAATTCTCCATAGCTTTTCGGCAGAAACGAAACCCAACACTCCCTCTGGCAGAAAGAATCACTTTGGCTATCTCTACACTTAAAACGATTCTGATAATGAAGCCTGAAATTCAGAACCCACCTTAGACTCTAAAACAACCTGTAACAATGCTACATCTGTCACTTATGCACAACAATAAGACCACATCTATCAAGTATAAAGAACGGTTATCGCGTATAGAAGTATAAGAAAATATTCCGGATTATTTTTTAATATACACTGATGGTTTCAAATCCGAAAGCTCGACCGCCTCATCTTGCGTCACTCACGATTAAACCCACAAGTTTAAATTACATAAGTTATGCTCAATATATACCACCGAACTCTACGCGATAGCATCAGCCCTCCGTTTTTGCTTTTCAATAATTCAGAAGACTGTTGTAATAATCTCAGATTCGTTGAGCTCTCTAAAAAGTTTAAAAAACATGCACCCCGAACATCCACTCATTATAAGAATTCAATATTTTCTTTTAAAATTATCTCAACAAGGTAAATCCATTATTTTCATATGGGCTCCAAGCCACATTGGCATTGTAGGTAACGAGCTCGCGGACAAAGCTGTCGGAGAGGCACTCACACTCCCTGGCCGAGGCACTGCCGTTCTTACCCCTTCAGAACTCAGTGCACCCCTTAAATTACAAATATTAGAAAATTGGCAGGCCAAGTGAGATGAAAGCTCTCCTAGTAAATTAAAAGAAATAAAACGATCAGTAAAACCATGGTCAATATCCTACCGCAACAGCCGTAGGGAGGAAGTTGCTCTAACCCGCTTAAGAATAGGTCATACTCTCCTCACGCAATCTCACCTGATCAGAAAACTGCCCGCTCCAACGTGTAAATATTGTCAGTCCATTCTTACGGTTAGACATATTTTTGAAGAATGTACTCACTATTTGCCATTAATAAACCGGATAGGACTAACCCCAAATTTGTCAGAAGCTCTCACAGATGAGGAAGCTAAAATTACATTAGTATTTGAATTTTTAAAAGCACATTGCCTTCTTTATAAATTATAACTCCTCTTTGATTTTTTTATTTATTTATTTTTTATATTTTATTTTTTTTTTTTTTTTTTTTAATTTATTTATATTTATTTTTTTACTTTTATCATGCCATAGGCGTTGATGACCAGAGGATTTTACGCCTTTAAGCAACAATCAACAACAACTACAAGATCCTTTATGAAAACCATTAACTATCGAACTGACTGATTGAAGGTGGTCATATAAACTCCTTAGACATTTTCACAAACGACTAGAGGTGTGTCGGTAAGGTGTGATATTCAATATTCATTGATAGTCGGTTGCAATTAAAATAGGTACCTTACAATCTGCTCTTATTGTATTTCACTACCTGGTCTCTAGGTAGCTAATGCAACTACTATAATTAACAAATAGACTGCAGTTTTGTTTTTAATTACTGAAAAAGCTACCTACTTCTCTGTAATTGCATAGATAGTTCAATACAAGTTTTGTTATACAAATAATTACAAGAAATAATAATAAAAACATAGGGCATCTAGAGAAAAACTGAAGTCCAAGCTAAAACCGAAAGGAATGCCAATTCAAGGAGCTTAGTTCTCGTATAATCATTGTGATTCGTGGAGACCGATTCCATCACTGAGTAAGTGAATGTAATGAACGTGCGAACCTGCTCAAAAAACTTTGCCTGTGAATAGAGTGACCGTTTGCGGTTCGAATTCGGTGACCTCACAAACCTCTACCCAACTACTATTAGAACAGTAATATTATATTTTTGTTTTCTATAATATATTATCTTTTTGTTTTCTAGGTTAACAGCAATCCTGAATTTCCATCAAATTAGCAGCTCGTTTGTGTTTTTTTTTTAATAAGTATAAGAATTATTGAATAAAGTAGATGAGTAAGGTCTACCTTTAAAATATTACAGTATTTTTCCTATTTAATGCTAACTCGTGAGAATATGATAAATACGTCCTCAATAAGTAAAATAGTAGTTTAAAATTTGAAAGTGGAGATGTAAGATCTTTTAATATAAAATAAATTCATACATAAAAAATGGGAAATAAATCATTTTAATTACTATATAATTAGTTGTAAATGGTTCTTAAAATTTCAGTATCCTAATATGACTAATAATTATTACTTTATATTAATAATAACTTTTGATGAGGATATTGACCCTCACTAGACAACTAATTATTTCACGGACGGTTCACTGTATTCAGCCTAAAATAAATATTACGTTCCTACTCTATCAACTTTGGTATTTAATTTCACTTCAATTAGTTGGTATATTAAATCCCTAACGCAATTCTCTAAACCTAAGATTGAGCTTTATTAAACATACCCGCTAATGAGCTTTTAGCGATTTTATGTAATTTAATTACATCCCAATATACTCTATTATTTATTATACATAGATATTATAATGATTGATAATTATAAAATACATGTATTCAAAAATAAAAAAGAAAGTTTTATGTTAAGTTTACGGTGACATATAAATTGATCAGACGTAAACTAAAATAATTAATCGATATTTACAAGGATTATTGGTATTATTGTGTTTTATTCAACGAATGGACTTTAATACTGTATAGGAACAAAAAAAAGTTTATCTAACTCCGCAAAGCCAGAAAGAAAATGGTGAAAATATTTTTCTTCCTTTTTCTTCCATTCCTTGTTTCCCGAGAAAAAAAGAAAAAAGTTTGCTGAAGTGGTAATTAAAAGCTATTCACCATTTTGATTCCTTTCTAAAGTAGTATATACCTTCTAGAGGGCTTAAACATTTTTTAAGACAAATGAATAGGGCCATTTCTTGATATTATTTTGATTAAAATTAAAAATAAGGACTTTTGTAGTTAGTAGTTACTGCATTGTCTTTTTCTGGCGATCAATATTTATTAATTTATTTTTAGCTTTATTTCCAAGATTTTTTACTTAGGTTTCATATTCCTGTTTTAAGAGGGTCTATATTTCATAATTAGTATTATCTCTGTTATTTAATCATTGATTGTAATTTTTTTTTTTTTATTTTTACCCCAAGCTCGTTAGAATTTCTCCGCCTTCTTAATTCATCTATATATATATATATATATATATATTCATATACGTATGGAATAATTAAGTTCATCTTTATGCCAAAAATTCTCATTAAAATATAATATGTTCTAATAAAGTCTAAAATTCTAATTTCTAAATACATCCTTTAGGACTATTATTTAACCTTTACTTCACAGTTAATGAATGTTCTCATGATTCATTGGTTTCTAAAAATATTTATAATATTTTTTTATGTATATTTTGCTTTCTACTCAAAGACAAATATTTATTTTCTATATTAATATTATTAAGTCATGGAAAAAATAAAAAATATTATTATAATTATACAATAACAGAAAAAACAATCACAAAAATTGAAAACTCATGATTCCTATACTATCTCGTAATATTTTTTTGATTTTGATGTTTAAGCCGAGGAATGAAAAGGAAAATTATTTCAGAATGGCTTTATTAAATAGTAGATGGACACAGCTTTTATTTTGTATCAAATTTACTGTCTAAAAATAAAACTACTCTTTTATTTTGGGATAACTTTGGCCTTAGATGTACATGATCTTCGAATAGCTCTGGCAGATATGTAATGAGGATAAGTTACATATTAATTGATTCGAAAAGGTTCTTATTTCTTTCACAATCAGCTAGAACATGTTCTTTGCAATGATGTTCCATTTACAATCTTTCTCATTAATCCATTTTAAAATGCTCGTAGATGTTTTTGTGTTCATATTTCAATGATTGTACACATGACACCTTTAAAAAAAAATTATGCCCTGAGTTTTATTCGGATTACCATTCATATTTACATCATAGCTTCTTCACTGTTTTTGTCAGCAAAAATTTTATAATTTTACAGACTTTCGGCACATAAGTGACTACTACTGGCAGTTTCATAAACAAAAGCTGTTAATGTGACTAGCATCTTGGTACTTGGTTTCAACTATTTCAACTCATCAACATAAGCGGAAAGAAATAAAGTAGATAGTACCGCGCCTTGATAAACTCCAAACGTGAAATGAATGGACCCAGAAACGTTTTCAGAAACTTTTGCTTCCTAATATTAGCCATATGAAAATTATTTGATGACTGAATATAACTGTTCGGTGAATCCCAATTCCACCAATCTCTGAACAACTTGTCCAAGTGTTACATAATCGAATGCTTCAGTTGATGATCTCTCATTGCAGCCTAGAAAAAGCATGTCCTTTACTCAACTGGGGTAGAAACAAAGCTTATTTGGGGTGAATAATTTAATTTTAAGAATTTCCTAAGATGCTTACAAAAAAAAAATTGTAAAACCAACTGACATGACGGTTCTGGGACGGCGTATTCCCCGTCTTCCCGGTCTTGAGGAGAGAGAATAATATAGCACACTTACATACAATAGGGAATCACCTCATCCTTAAACATAAAATGAACAAATTTACTAAGTGCTTTGTTTTTCTTGGTTTTATATAATACACTTCATACTTTGTCTCATCCTGGTGCTCAATTCCCTTGGGTTCTACAAAAAAAACAAAAAAACAAAACAAAACGGTTTTTCTTGTTTTCAAAGGAAACCAACATAATATTATTTTCTTTCCTTTTATATGAAAGTTACTATACCATCCCAGTATTCTTTTTATTTTTTAACATATTGCTCCATAAACGATTTGGAGCAATATGTTACCTAACCATCTTGATTTGATTTTTTTTTACATAATTCCAAAATTTACGATGTACATAATGTGTCACTTTCTGCCTTAAGGATCTATATATGTCCAGTTAAAGAGTTCTCTTTTCTTTACTTTAGAGTCCCTAGTGCGATCTATTCAACTATTCCACAGTGATTTCAGCAAATACAATTTGGCTGTACACGGACGTCGGTAATCATAAATTTGGAATATATTGGATGAATTAAGTATTATTTCAAAAAAAGGAGGTTACAGGCACTGTAGGGCAAAAATTACCTAAAGCTGAAACTAATATCTAAAATTGCCATGGGTATGATATTTATTTATCGAAGATTCATTCATGAATAAGGTTCGTATCCATGGCAATATTAGTTATTATTTTCAACTAAAGCAGTTACAGGTACTAAAATTAACTTCTTCCAATAGACGATTTAAAATAGGTTTTAAGAGGTGGTGAGGACAGTGGTTTACTTTCAATTATTCTTATCTTGCGTTTCACTTTATAGAATATAAAATTGACACAATATTAGTTACTATACGAATTCAAGAAAACAAAATAAATTAAATTAAATATATTCAATCCAAACAGGTTCTTAGATTACTAGATGACTCGGAACGCTTCGCAATTTCTGCCGTATTTAAAAAATATAGAGTTAACGATCAAAATTGATAGTTTGATATAAATTATTGTATTTAGTTAAAATTACAAATTTATGTATTCTTTACTATTATGACTTGGTAACATAAATAAACCAAATTATGCGATGGGATTCGTTTTTATCACCTCAAGAAACCCTTTAGGAAATCATTAATAGTTTATTTTTATACTTCTGAAAGAGATGAATCTAATCACTGTATAAGTATCTAATCACTGTAAGTAGCACTTAGTACTATATAACTATATTAGTACTAAATTGAAACAACTGAAACAGGTTGACATCAGTGATATTTTTTTCTTATTTTTGAAAAGATGCGAATCAGTGTATCCAATAACACTGAAAAAACGTATACTCTCTGAGTAACAAACAAAAAACGTTTAATTTTGTTCATAATTTTTTTTCTATCAGAGAATTCGGGGATTTTAGAAGCTTTAAAACTTCCATGGTGACAGGAGACATTTTGAAAATCGGTCCAGTAATTCAAAGTTTATTGTGGAAAAATATTCGATTATTCCCTGTTATATATATAGATGAGAGGATCTGAAATGTCTTTGAAACTGATAAATTATTTTTACGAATATGTAATGTGTATTTCTAAACCGTTGATATTTTCGAAATGGTAGTGTAACAGTATCCCTTACCTATTTCAAAACTTTTTAAGTATGTATCTCTACTATAGAAATATTTAAACTATTAAAACTCTTTCCAACTAAGAATTAGAGAGACCTTAATCTTGTTATGTTATGTAATTTTTACCTTGTATTAAAAACACCAGTTAGAATATATGAAAGATAATTCTGTTCGGCAAATTGTTCAAAACGAGACTACATCTCTCTCTACATGCATAAATTAAAATTACCATGTAACGATTCCTTAAAGTACATATATTCTAGTCAATTCTTCAGAGAGTCTAGAAACAAAGGCAGCCTACTAGCTCAAAGGCTTAAAACTTTGAAGGCCCTGGGATGAAGATTTCAAAAGCTTCTTAACTTTAGAAGGACAAGGACAAAAGAGCATCAAAAACTTATTTTGATTGTTATTATACAGTTTTATTTGTACTAACCTTGATGGAAATTAAAAAAAAAAAAATAGAAAAGCATATAAATTTAAGTACGTACTTAACCTATAAAAAAAAATATTAACCACATTAAGTGCCCCCTTCATCAAATTTTTTCCTTTTTTTTAAATGTACATTTTATTATATACTGTTATATTTATCAAAATAAATATGTAGGATTATTTATGAGATTTTTCGTTTCATAAACGTATTTCTACTGTGTTACTGTTACAGAATTTCGACCGAGGTGTGGTGTAAGATATATTTTGTTTACTTTACATGAAGAGAGAACATTACAGAGGCCATAACACACTATGTACAACTATATAGTGCGTTCACAAAGTTTCAATACTAGTCTCGGAACCAATTATTAATTGAACTTACTGATTAATTGAACATTTGTGTACAATGAAAATTAAAATCTTCAATATATGAACCTCAGGCATCAACACACCGCGCCAGTGTTTTTTCATTGCTCAGAGGCTCCCTGGAACTCTTCGCCGAAGACTTTGAAAGGATAGGTCAAAGCTGCCACTGGAACCAGGTTGAAACGCTTCACAACCAGATCTTCCTCAATTTGTTCATACAGAAGGAAGTCATTGGCAGCTATGTAGGGGCTGTAGGGTGGCAGCGGATATTTTGGTACATTCAACTTGGGCAAAACTTCCAGACTTTTTTTTTTGCTGAGTTTAATGCCTAAGGAGCATTCTACAAAGAGCTGATTCCTGGCAAACAGAGTGCCACATGTCAGTTTTAAGTAAGAGTTCTTCGTCTTTTGAAGGATCGTGTGCGCCCAGGGATCAAAGACTATTGGTTTATACACCATGAAAATACGCCCTCAAAAATGTTACTCGTCACTAACGAAGTTTTGGCCAAGTCAAACTTGCGCAGCACTCAGTAACTAATAAAACCTTTCTTTGCAACCTGCGAATATTACATTTGAATGATGTGTAACATATATGTCTGATTACATAAATGTTATACTGTTGTAATTGTTTCCATCTAGAGGCGCAAGCCGCCTTAAATCGGGATTACGTCATAACAATAGTTAGTTTTTAATTGCGCTTACTTACATATGGAGTATACACTAAGAGAAAGTATTGCGGTCATAGAATTTTTCAAATTTGAGTTACAATAGACAGGTAAATACACACGGTGTGTGTTTATGTGTATGTGTACTTGATGTGTATCTATGTACGAATGTGGACAGCCTAACTAAAAAACAAAAATTCGTACTAAACTAATAATACATATTATATGCTATACTTATTGCAAAGTACATATTACGTATGAGATATGTTAGCAGCTTTTTCAACAATTAAATTGGCTGGAAGTGCCACTTTATATAATTGATTAATTTTTTTTCCTATATCTCAGAAACGGCTGTTATGATTTTGATTAAGCTCGGTATATCAATGCACAATCAAGTAATCTATAATATCAGTTAGGTCATATCCTCATTGAAATGGTTTGCTGGTTTATCGAATTTTCAAAAAATTTCTCAAAAAATAGTTTACACTATTAGCAGTAATAAACAATGGATAAATGCAAAGATTTTAAGAATTTAATGAACAGAGGATAAAAAAGGAAAAACCGCTCGATCCCGCCCGATTACATTCTGCTTTTTATCTTTTGTTAACGGTTCTTTTGTATTCTGTATACTTGGTGGGAACACGGTGCATATTCCTAGCCAAGAAGCCTAGGAAATACAAATTTCTCTAACAACAAAAAACAATTATTTTTGTTTTTCTGTTTTCAAATATTTCTTTTTTTAAATCAAAAAACTAGGGATAAATTCAACAGGAAAGCACCAATTTACTCAATATAAGGGGACGTGAGTAGGGTGGTTAGTGAAGGTTGTGTGATGCGATGCAGCACACTAGTTTTTTTTTTTATTTAATCGGTAATTAAATATAGTAAGGGCTAGTATTACCGATGAGTATTTTAAGGAAATACCTGTTTGGAAAAGAGCAAATATTAATTTCAACTCATCGCAGGTTTGTATGTGAAAGTTCCATGTTGCGTGCAGAGCACCAGATTTGTTAGTAAACAAAAGAGATCCTTTTGAATTTCTTTCAGTTGTCACCCTTCCTGTGTTGTATTACGTTCTCATGTTCCATTTATCTTTCGCCATTGCTTTCTCTACCACACGGGAACAATGGGAACCACTAAAAAAGACTGTCCGCAGAGCGGAAGCGGAAGCTGTTGCGAAGAGGGGCCGGTAATTAAGGAAGAAGTGGATGGACCATTAGAATGGCACACACTGTCAAGAAGAAGACAGCCTTTCAAGGGATATAAAGCACATGCTAGAGCAAGGTCCTTTGTCTAAACTTGTTGGACTCTTCGTCGGCCAGTGCCCCTTTATTCTCTTTGTCACAGCTCTGGGCTCACTCCTTTGTCATAGCCAATATCCAATATCTACCCTTTCATCTGTATTTACCTGTGTACTCTATCACAAGGAGGGGCTATAAGGAAGATTCACAAGGGTGCAAAAGTTTCAAAATACTCCTCCAGTAAACGGTTTTCCCTTTTGAAGATCTTTTATATTATAGTCCTATTTTATATGTATGATATCCTTTGAAATGTCATCTCCAAGCAATCTAACTTAGTTTCATAACACACATCGACTAGCACGTAAAAAAAAAAAAAAACTCCACTCTTCGTTCTAATAATAATAATTGGATGCAGACTGAGAGATAAGACAAAGTTGAATAATAATCATCCACTTCTTTGTAGCATTATCTTCTCGAACAGAGCTTACACTAACAAATCATAAAAGTATAAATATACTTATCGACAGCCATTGTTTATGATTGATCTTAAGGCGCTCCTACTTCAAATAGTATAATTATTTATTAAAATAAATTATTTAACGTTCGCTATTAGTTGAGCAGTACCCACATAACCATATTAAATTGAAAATCGTTTTTTATTCCATTGACGGTTCTATAGGGAACGTTTTTAGACAAGCTAAAAGGAAAATATGATACACGAATATGTTTTACATATACAAATTGAATTCACTCTGAATTCCATTAATCAGAGTATTGATTACAAATAAAATCAATTTAAATTTTAGAGGATACCTTAAGTGTGAGTTTAAGATAATTTACGTATTTGTTGTGAAAATTACTATGTTCAAAGTAATTATTAATTACTTTATAATATAACAATTATTAATTAAATGCTAATAAAATGTATTTTCATTAAATGTGTTAAAGTGATTAACTTTGATAAAAACCCAAATTCATTTGTTCTTAAATTCTCAATATAGTTTAATACCTCTCCGACGTTTCGGGTCTTAGGCCATTGCCTCCTTGATAACTTAAAGCTTAAAATTTTCCTATTATACAAATAATTCAACTAACACATAACAATAATATTTCTTCTAACAAATCTTCAATATCATAACTGTTTCCCTTATTTTTTTTCTTTTCGAAAGTAAAGGAAAACATTTTAAAATGAATAATATCATCATCATATTGATTTAAACTTTCGTCTAAACTTAATCTAACCTTGAAACACAGTTGAACAATACTTTTAGGAAAATGAGTGTTTATATGACTAAAAAAAAATTAAATAGATTAAAAATATAATGAACTAGGTTATAAATAATATAAATTAAATAAACAAATAAGCAGTACAATTTTTCAATAGCAATTTCAATTTGTAGAAATAAATCCTTTTAAACGTTTTTTTTTTTTTTTAGTTCTCATAAACTATCCATTCTTCTTTAAGCAAATTTTGATGGAATATTTTTATTTTAATTAGACGGTAATTTCTTACGGTTCATGTATCTGTTCAGATTCTTTACGATTTTATAACCAGAATGAGGTTGTTAGGGTGGATAATACTTCTGAGGCAATAAAAATGAACTTTTTAGAATACAAACCGGAACGCAACTTTATAAAAGGCAATGCATACAAAAAAGTTCAAACATTTACAGACCAGCCTTAATATCCCAATATGAAACTTGAGATAACAGCCTCTTCAAACAAGATAAAAGTATTGGATGTTAGAAGTTTAAACTGATGGTTCATTTTAAAAATTAACAAACTCCCATTCCAGTGTGATACTCAACTTTATAAAAGATATTCCTGTATTATAATATTACAGATTTTTTTTAAAAACTTATTTATTGTTATTTACAACTGTATACATATAAACACATCAAGTAAATTTGCTGTAAGTGATATTATGACATTATACAAACATGTGGAGAATCTACCCATTGATAGAACTCCAAAAACATTTCTAAAGTAGAAGATCACGAGGCCATCTTCTTTTCAGACGCCTCGGAGGAATATTAGGTAGTGAAGAAGAAGCCAGATTAGAAACGAGTAGGTTTGGGTGGTAGGGAAGTTTATTATGAAGGGTTGGTATCTGGTTCTGGCCAAATCGGCAACATATGGGACATTGAGGTCCTGATGGATGATTTGATTTGTGATAAAGTATGGAGCATTAAGGATTTTACGAAAGATTTTGGACTGTAAGGATTGGATTCGAGAGGAATTCGGTGGGTTAGTGGAGCCCCATAGTTCAACTCCGTATGTCCAGGTAGGCCTTATAACAGTCATGTAGATCAGTCTTTTGTAATGGATTGGAAGTTAGGACCGTTTGTCCGTTGCACTTCCAATTTCGTTTCTTTCATTACTATTTATGTTAAAAAATATTAATTGAAAGGAAATAAAGATATTTTTTTGATAAGGTAATGATCATTTATTGTTAATGCATTTGTAAAGCACTATTTATACCCCATTTATATTACTCTGTAGGTACATTGAAAAATTTATGGTCTGTAAACCTTATAAAATTAATTTTTACTTAAGCATGACTAGCTACTACTCTGTAATAGGATAAAACGATAAGCTAGCTATGATAATAGCTGATGACCAAGCATCAGTGGGCTTCTGGAAATCGTTTTCACTCCATTCAGTTATTTCAGTTTATCATTCCATCTGTATTAATTGTCAGCTTCCTTCAAATTTTTCCAGGCTGCATGGCAGCGGAAAAATTGAGTTAAGTAATTGTAAACTATACATCTACTTTATATTAAAAAAATATATATATAGTTGATGATATAGTAAAAGGGAATAATAATCCATCAATTATTATAGAAAAGTCAAGATGAAAAAATAGGTTTTGAAAAAGGAAAAAATTCAAATCGATTAGGAGAACACTAAAATAGAAACGTTTTGTGAAGAATTAACACCAGAAAGGACCATCAAATATTGCTAGGGAGTGAGGTGAGACGAAGGAAGACAACCAAATTTAGAGACAGAGCTCCCATCGGACAGGCTAGGTCACGAAGGGATGAAAAATGAAAGAGCTCGACGGGAGTACGTGATACCCTCACCTCTCCCCGTTGGTGAATAATGCAGGCTATTGCTACAAGAGTTAATAAATTCCATACAAAACGAAACCGCAGCTCCTTCTTACCCACTACATCCTCCAAGGCTAGTTTTTATTTCTTTGTGGATTTTTATCAAGTCTGGGATCATAGAAGAAGGGAATAGATAATCAGTTATGCAAAACAGTTTTCTCTCTCCCACCTGAAACAACTGCGCAGAACGTGGCTTAACTAGCAGCAGTCAAAAATGGCTTTTTATCGTCACAACTAATAATCATAATTAAATTTACTAATTAAAACGCTAACAGCAGAACATTAATCATTATATGTTTTACATCGATACTATAATTCATTTTTCACTTACGTTACAAATAAACTCATTCACAAAGACCTTAACATCCCAGTCGTTGCAGATTTGACCCAAAACAGATATGCGTCTTTTCATTCCAAACTCCTTAACCATCCTAACCCATTAATTCTAAATCTTTCATCCTTAACAATCCCTGATAATCCTCCGAGGCGTCTGAAAAGAAGAAGGCCACGGGACCTTCTAATTTAAATTAATGTTTGAAGTACCACCAATGGATGGTTCCTTCCCAAGATTTTCAAGTGTATATGAAACATACAACATATTTACCTTTTGTATTATTTTGTACAGTTGTAAATTACATATTATTTCGAGTAGGAAACAACCAAATTCTTCAGTCTAATACAGGTTACCATCTTGGATTTTCTTTTCACAGAAAAGATGACGTGGAACATGCATATTAGTAGCAGCAGTCGAAGACCTCCGGAAAAAAAAGTAGTTTAATTCCATTTTTTTTCACTTTAATGAAAACAATATGTAGTTATTACAGGAGTGGGTAGATCATCAGTAAGGCAATGGACTACTAACTCCAAGGACTCTTATTCGAATCCGGCTACGACAGATAATTATTATATTTTACCTCTAGCTGTTGAGTCAGCCCTGTGGGTTCAGGTTGAGTCAGTTCCTGCGGGATCCACCCGACCTCATTAAGTGGGAATCCTTAATTTGATAAAAATCTAGCGGTTGAGCGCGATTCAAATCTAATCACCTTCTTGCACAACCATTGGTCTAGTAGCCGTACTTCTTTACAACTGCTACCCAGACCCTTCATGGTTTGTAGTGGTAGAGATTTTTTTTTTTAATATATCAATTGATGACTGTTCACCACAGTTAGAAGAAATAAAAAATGGCAGCTGTTTTCTAACATTAAAATTAATCCATTTCTCATGGTGCTCATTAGCTCCATATCTTTATAACTACCAATAGCTCAAAGAATCTTCAAAGATCATTTATATAAAAGCAAATTTTCTGAAATATGAGCCCTAATAGAGCTGAAAATTCGAATATAAAAAAATATCAGCATTTAGAGGAGAGAAATTATTCTCAGACTTTTATCTAGCTCCTTATCAGTGACAAATTATCTCTCCCCTGCTGGCCGTTAAACAATAAATTTATCATTCTCAAGGCAAACAGCAATAAAATAAATAATGTTTCTTTTAGTACCAACTACTAAAAGCTGACTCCTGCATAAAGAGTCCTCTATAAGAAAGTTATAGGAGCTCTTTTATGATTCTACAAACACGTAATTAATAATTTCCTGAATATTGGTAATTATTCTGGTTTTATTGCACTGAAATAAGATTCTTATAGGTTTATATCGTTCATTTTATATATTTATATATAT
>NW_027105402.1:1033449-1048533 GCF_000696795.3 Halyomorpha halys | reverse complement strand
ATAAATTAAGAAGCCATATTATATTATAGCCATAAAAATTCACAACTTAATCATACTGCTGTCATATTCATATTAAACAATAGCTATTTATTCCCTGTTTTAATTATTTATTTTATCCAAACTATTTATTGCGCAGAATTGATTAATTTAGTTTATGTTAGTAACACATCTTAGAAAAATAATTTAACTGTATTTTTTTTTTTAGTAATAAACATTTAAAGACAATAAATAAGTGACTTTAATAACATATATTTACAGAAATTATAATATAGTATTTGAAAAAAAAAAAATCACTACTATAATATTTGAACGATAGACCATCAATACTAAAACAGAAAATTATTTGAGAAAATAAAACATTACAATATTATATCTACAATTAAGCTAGAAATCATACCTGTTTTACTATTAGTTAACTAAGTTCCTATTAGCAGCATGTGGTCCGCGTACCTAAAACATATAAATATAACCAGATAGTATAATTAAATATAAATAAATAAATGTAATATTAAAAATATACATATAGTATGCGCTTTTGCATATAGATTCTACAATTTTTGACTAAATTCCTCTAGCATAGGGTTACTATGCATTTATTACTATTTTTTATATTAAAAATATATACACAGATTCACTTGCTATAGTAAAATAAAATAACATTTTAAATAAGAATATAATGATGGCTTAATACAATATAAAATCACATTATTAATATTAGTAAGTAATTACATACTATAAATGCTATTTTAACAGAGCTCAAAAATCGAACTTTAAGTTAAATTGACTTAAAAGTTTTTTTGATTACATTTTTTAAAAATATTTATTTATTGCTATTTACAACTGTACATTATAATACATTTTAAATCTGATCTAAGGAGATTACATTAAAACTCATTTTTGCTTTTTGCTAGTATTATCAAAAGTTATATTCATTTTTACACCCAATTAAATTATTAGATGTTAATTAACGATGACATATTTTAAACATGAATTTGTTTAACTTAAGATAAAAGTCTTTTAAACTCCATGATTAGATTTTTCCGTTTTGTCTATATTACGTTGGAGGATGAAAGGTAATTAAATATAAAATATCTCAATTTTGATAACTAAGACATGTTTTGATATTAACTAGAAGAACATGTTTTACAGTACCACATTTTTATCAACCTTCTTGCTATGAATATTTATATAACTTAAAAATATTTATATAATTTTCAATATGTTATATTAATTCGAAGAAAGTAAAATATTATGGTGATTTATTTTTTTTATTGGTGGTATATTATTATTACTGAGTGGTATATTATTCAATGCCTCTAGACAGTAGCAATAACCCGTACCAATCGTGAATAAGTTGATAACTTATTACCTACTTAACTCGACTGATTGACTTTTTAACGCATTGTAAGAGAACGTTGGTTACTTTGCTGTACAGTACTTTCGGTAAAGTATGCATTTAACTTCGATGTTGTAGGTTAGATATTTTAATCTTAATTTTCTTTCGACCTATTTTAAGATTGTGTTACAACCTATGATGTGTGTGTTGATACCTAAACAAAGAGGTTTTTTCCTCTACCTTCATAAATTGCCGAAGAAAACTCGATAATATTGAGATACAAGGATCATAGTCAAATGAAAAGAAAAGACAACAGTTAAAAAACAAAATTTAATCCCAAAATTCATATAAAACGAACAAAGAAGAAGAGGAAGATGTATTTTTCAATCCAGTCCGTAGGGGAACACAAGTTTCAATCAGAAACGGGATTGATTCAAAAACTCCTTGTAGATGAGCTGAATATATTCTCACAGTCTGTATTCCTTCAAACCTTTTATTATGGATGCAATGTGTGTTGGAATAGAACGTGTAGCTTTTTTATCAATAAAAAAAGAGTTGATGAATCCATGACATTTTCATTAAATTCCTTCTAGACTGCAAAATAATGTAAAATATAAATAAAATGTACAAAACGTATCTTAAGGAGGAATTGAATTGAACATACTGTTGCTTGTAGCCGTAAGAAAGATTGTGATAGATGAGAATTCATCAGTAGGCCAGTAAAATTAGATTTTAGGGGTAGATTAAACCAGGAAAAACTAGAAATTATATTAATCTATTATATGGCTTCCAAATAAGAGGAATATCCAAAGGTCGAGCTAAGCTTTATGAGCAAAAAAAACGCAACTTTTTGGATTTTTTTCTCCAAATTTTGGCTTGAAAAATCATTCTTAAAACAGTACAGTGCTCAGAAAATTTACTAGCATTATAAGTCTTAAGAAACCTGAGATTTTACCGTCATTATCAAAATTTCAATATAATGACTTTAAAACTTCGGTACTCCGGAATAAGCTGGTCTAAATTAGAAATTTAGTGTTATCAATAACAGTTGAATCTTAATTCTAAACAACCACAGGTGCGCAGTGTGTGAGTGTGGTAATGCGACTCGGTTTCTGTCAGATAACAGGTCGCATAAGGGGTTGTCGTATATTTAGACCCATTAAAATCCATAAAATGGATTAAAACCATTTCCAGCTTTTTCTATCATCGTAAGGAACGCTCCTTTTTGATCCAATTTAAATGAACCTTAATTCATTCATCAGTTGCTCCCCTTTTATTCTCATTACAGATCACTCACACAGTAAAAGGAGCCTATTTACATAATCAGTTAATAGGAGACTGTAACATTGAATATTCTCTAAACCATATCGCTGATTCATTCGTTACTGAGGGCGTCCTAAAAGCTTTCTTAAAGCTTTTAGAATTGTTACAAATTAACTCCAATGTACGGAACAATCTATAGAATACCTCAAACAAAAAAATAAAAAAATCGTCAAATATGCAAGCAAAGTAACGATATTTTGTTAGTGAGATATAATATAACTACTCTTAAATTATACTGGTAATGTTTAATATATACTAATTGGTTAAATTTAAGTTAAACTTGAGTAAATACTATAATGTAGAATTTAAAATACAATACGAAGTGTCAGTAGGCGTAATAAAGTAGATTATGGATGAATTGAATCAATTATAAACATGTTACAGTGCAAAATTATTATATTTTAAAGTGAAACTAATTACTTAAATATTTAATGATTAATGATTAAAAAAGTTTTTTGACCCAATCTAAGACAAAGTCTTTCCTCTCCCTCAAGGTAATAACGAATTTTTTAATCAGCATAAAACCCAGCTCGGGATATCAGAATATTAAAAGTTTGAAGGTATTGCAGAAAGACAATATTTTTTACTTTAAAATAAGTCGCTAAAGATTCCTCTCCCTCCCACCAATGCCAACAGTATAATATAAAAATGGCCCCTTATTTCCAATAAAGAGGAAGGATTGGAATGCCAACTTCTCCATTTCCCGAGATCTTACTTATTGGATTTTCCAGAATTATAAGAAGCGGAAGTGAATTAGGTGGGAGTTGTGGACCCACCAATAATTCAATAATAATTCCCTAACTCGATAATCCAATAATGCCTATTCCTCCACAACAGATGCAGAAATTATGGATTTAGAAATTTTAAATATAAGTTTTGCTTCCTGTGTCCGATTTTCTCACCAAATCCTCTTAGAGCAGGAATCTGCAACCTGATTGAGCGATAAACGGCTGCAGAGTGTTCTACAGAACTCAGCACGGTTAGGTAAGTAAAAATCAACTATTTGATAATGTTTCAATTGAAGGGATAAGTGAAGGAAGGGAATTTTATGAATCTTTAGTGTGGATGAAGGGGGTAGGTCTACCTAGTGTGAGGTACTCTTATCTCAAAATCCAATTAATAATTGAGATACCTAGATATAGAAGGAGGCACTTTAAAACATAACAAACTTTAACAAAAAAATATTTGTCTTTTTTTTCTTAAAATTTACTATTTGTAACTTCATCCACTTACTCCTTGAATTACTGGATTTAGTACTGGCTACTAATTAACTGATTTATAAATATAAACGGGACCTTATTAGTTTTTTTAAATATATATTTCCTGAATATTTTTATTTTACAAGTTCAGTTTTTCAGTTTGTATTATAAGAACTAAAACATAGAAATAATTTTTAAAAACCCTAAAACAATTATAAATAGAAAAGGAAGTAGTTATAAAGAATCCTGAACATGATTTATCTAACCAGCTGATCGAGAAGATTGTAATATGATAGCGACCACAGGCCACAAATGATTACAGTTGCAGCAATTAGTAGAAGCTCAGGTGTATTAATACAGAGGGCGGTAGAAGAGCAACTAATTCAGTGTCAGTTTAATTACCAGTGGGCACCATGTTTCATTAACTCAGCCTCGGCGGAGTGTGCATCTGCAAAATGGATCCCTAAATATTTATAATTCGAGCCGGGAGAGAAAGAATTGCAAATGCTCCAGAGGTGCCTATGCTAATGCATTTACCATAACTCAGAGCAGCCGTGCTCCGGGCGACTCGAGAGCTGTTTGTTCATTAGGAGGCGGATGGCTTGAGGCCTTGCCTTGTTACTGAACCGTCGCCAGAAGACCGCTCGCCTCCTTACCCCCTTCGTACTAATGGAGGCACAATTTATTCTTGAGTAATTGACATCAAACACTTTACAAGTGGGCCTGGAAGGAACAACATGCCCTAGGAGCTTTGGGTCGATTCATCTTTGTTTATATCTTCTACTTGTCTTGTGTACTTATAACTTCGCCAACGGCAATAAAATCCTCCAGTTGTTTTGATGATCAATATAAACAGTAATAAAGCTTCCTTTCGACAGGAACAGGTTGTTTATAGCACTTTTCCCCACCAATATTTTACTCACAAACAAGGTACAAGAAGAATATTTCCAAACGTTCTGTAGTTGATCATCACATCTGGTATACTACCAAATAAGGATATTTTTTGTCCTTCACTAACCGTTGTAAGTACAGAACTAATATAATAATATGTTTGCCTTGAAAAACAACCTCCCTAGTCCAAATTCATTAAAATAAACACAAAAGAAGGAAACTGAAGATTTCTAGAAACAAGATTGGGGAAAAAAAAACTGTATCACTACGAGCTAAGAAGGTTCAAGATATCAGTAATTTGTAGGGAAGCTCTACTTCTTGAACAAAGGTTATTCAAGTGATTTTTTTATATTTTTTATTTCCCCCTTCCTCGCCAATTTTGGCGTACGCGGTTCGGCAGCAGTGGGGCAGTGCGCTAGAATTACGCATGCCACTGCCACCAATAATTATCTTTATTATTCATAGCAGGTTAATGCTCGGGTTGAGCGCCTTTTAGATGGGGCTACACCTTATCCATCTGCATCCTTCCGGGTGGCTCCACCCGCTCCAGCACACAGCCTACTCCAGCCTTCTGGTCTCATTCTGCGTCTACTTCTTCATCTACATCTTCTTGCCTTGGAGGCTCACCGGTTCCAGGTGGTCGAACCCTTCCTAACGTAAAGTGCGACGGGCCGACCACCTCCTTCCACCTGAATTCCATGAATTCCATGCAGAAGGGATAATTCTCTTCCTCCATCAGACGAGGGAAGTCTGACTCGGCGAGGGCGAATATCCCGGTTTTCCTTATAACCTGACACGGTTCCTTCCCTGGCCGTGCAATCCAACACTATATGCTCTGCAGTTTCAGGGACTCTACACGTAGGGCACCTGTGGTCGATGTTCTTCCCAAAACTTTGCAGCTTTCCCCGAAACCCACCATGTCCTGTTAGGATCTGCGGGACCCAATAATCTGGGAGGATCTACCCCTCTGTTAGTCTTGAATGCACGATAGGGAAGAACTTCCTCAGAGTAGCGCCCTTCTGGCTCGCCTGCCACCGTCCATTCCATTCTTCAATGGAATCCTCCCGCAGCATCTTCTTCCATAGTTTCGAGGTCACACCAATCCTCTCTCGGAGTCCCTCCGGTAGCGCTAACAACCCCTACCTCTTTACTTTGTACTTGACAAAATCCTCCTTGAGAATGAGGTCTAGGGGCATCGCTCCGGCCAGCACCTGCACCGTCTCATACGACACCGTTCTGTAGGTCTTCGTGACCTTCAAGAGAGCCAATCTCCTCTTTTGATCCTGCGTGAGGTTCCGGCTCCATGCGTATCTGAGAATACCCAGGACCACGCCTTTATAAATGGGCATCGTAGCAGGGTACCTGATTCCCCAGAACGCACCCCCATCCTGCTCAATCCATTGGATGTCCAAGGAAATAGGATGAGCCCTATCAGTGGAGCCTCTTATAAGTATGGTCTGAGTCTTAGCTCCGATCATACTAAATTTCCTCCTCTCACACCATTCTCCTACAAGGCCAGCAAACCTTTCTGTTTCCATTTTCAATCTCGCTCTGCTGTTCTCGGTCACGCTGACTGCAAGGACGTCGACGTAGGCCGTCATCGTCGTGGCAAGGACCCCTCTGTTCTCTTGGGAGCTAGGGGGCAACTCGTCAAGGACTAGTTTCCATAGGCCCGGACCTAGGACCGAACCCTATGGGCATCCTCTTTCAATTTTTTCCTCCCTAATAGTAGTTACCCCTAATTCTGACGCTCCTATTACTAAGGTAAACACCTACCAGGGAGTATAAGTTACTGGAGGGGGGTTGAGATCTTGCAATCACTGAAGTACACAGGGCCACCAAACACTATCGAAGGCGGATGATATGTCGAACAGTATCAGTAAGACATATTTCTCTGCCCTCTTTTCTATGTCCCTACGCACTCTCAGCAACGCATCCGTTTTTCCCCTGTCACGGGTCGAGCCAAATTGCCGTGGGTGTCTTTCTGCCCTTAGGACTGGTCTAAGGCTGATCACAATGATGTGTCCCAGGACTTTGCTGGCTACTGGGAGGAGGCATATAGGTCGGTAGGCCTTTGCCATTTACTTATCCTTGCCAACTCCCTTGTAGAGCAGTCTCAAGTCTGCAGCCCTCCACTTGCTGAGAAAGTACCCCTTATAAAAACACTCGTTCAATAATTCCAACATGTCATCCTCAATATAAGGGGCACTATTCTTGAGAATTGCAGCATCTATGCCATCGAATCCTGGAGCCTTCTCAATCCTCTATCGGTCCACGGCAAGACTAAGGTAACATATATCCTATGGTGGACATAGGTCGGTACCTGGTGGGCATATCGTCGTGCGTCTCACCATGCTTCTGCGCTAACCTGGGACGGATCGTCCCTAGGGTATGTATAATCCATATACAGTTTCGCAGCTTTCTCCAGAGTGGTTACCTGGGCACCCCCTACACTGATAGCCGCCATTAACTGTAGAGGTTTGACCTTGCCCAGTTGCGACTCTGTAAGGGATACCACAGGGATTCTTATCTGTCTCCCCAGCAATGAGCTCGTCCCAGGACCTCTTCTTCTGGTGCCGCACTCTGTTTCGATATACCCTATGTTTATATTCCTCTTGGAGTGCAGGTCTCCTCTCATTATCTCTGCAGTCCTGGTACCTACGCCTGGCCCTGTAATATTTTCTCTTGAGTTGAGTCAGAGCTGGCGTCCACCATTCAAATGATTTGTTAGAGAAAACACTAGTAAATTTGTAAGAAAAAACAAACTTTTAAAAATTAATGAGCTAAACGAATAGAATTCAGTTAGTTAGTCAGAAGGTTTTACTTCCCTCAACTATAAGCTTAAATACAAGGAACACAATCGAATATCACTTTAAATGTTAAATGTTAGTATCGTACATAGTATGGTGGAACAATGATAGGTATCGAATATAAAGAATAATGATCATCACTTTATCTCTCACTCAGTTTCGGCTTGCGGTTTAGTGTTAAAAGCATATCATAAGCCTATTGTTTTTGTATTGCACCCCGAATGCAGCTCGTATTTTTCGCTTAATGCCGCATTAGGTTAAGCCGCATAATGAAAACCGATCACATTGTATTGTAAATGGGTCCAGAGAATAAAAGCAGAATATAGGGATGGTGGGGGTCTGTATGGATACCGTCCCTTGCACGATCCTGGCTTCATCCCTTTCACATTTCTCGTTAGTATTCACTCGACACCGGCTTAGCAAATGATCTTTTTTTTTTTTCAATCATTTATGCATCAATGGATTTCATGTTATCCGCGGGAAAGGGTTTACTTCCGTAATTTCGCTTTCTCTTCATACCTTCGTGAAAGTTATGTTGTTTTTCCCCTGAAATTATTTGTTGAATTCGTAATCTGTAAAATATATTTTTTTCTTATTTTACTAAGGTATACTTTTAACAAATACAAAGCTTCCCAACCTATGGTTGAGAGGAAGCAACAAAAAGTTTTTTTTTCATCCAAAACTGAAATAAACGAAGAGTCATAAGCTACAAATCAATTTCATTCTTGGAAAATAAATTTTAAAAATGTATAAACTTTCGATGTATGCCCCAACACACCTGCTCTCCGAATGATCTACAAACTCATATTTATACGATTTTATGTAATTTAATATCCAGCCCATTCATATGAAGTATAATTCAGTTGTTTTTTTAAATGAATAATCAATCTTTTGTGATAAATTTCGTCAATTTCTACGTTAAAGCTTTACAAAAATAAAATATTGACTTTAATTAAGAATTGTTACATTAGAACAGTTAGTTATATTTACCATACGTTAGTAGCTAATTCGCACAAGTGGCCAGGTCCACTTTTTGAGGAGATCGGAAAAACCGTATTTCACCACAACTGCTAAGATAAAATAGTAAACCCTGAAACAAACGTTAAGTGAAGTTTATCTGGGCTGTGGCCAGACTATGCTCCGAATAATCTGTTGTGTTCAAAACTAGTTTAAACTTAAGTTATAGTTAGTTTAGTTTAAAACTAAGCCCTTATAGAGCTGGACGTTTTTAAAGAACAACCATTTAATAAGTTTGACGAAAGAACTTTAGTATTGTAATTAACATATGGTACAATTCATTAAAGCGTGCAGAACGTAACAATTATACACGTTTTTTGTGTGTTTTTTATCTCCCCTACTACTGCTTTAACTATAAGAAATATTTAGATAAGTGAAATATTATTTAACTAATATATTAATATATATGTAGTAATATATGTATTAGTTTGCCTACATATATACATTCATTTTTTCATTTGTATATATTTAATTGTTGTTAAAAAATTAATATTAAATAAAAAAATAGAGGTTTTGAAAAAAAAAAAATTAATTGATATACATAAATGTGACATAATCGACGAAAAGAAACATAATAAAATAAAAAATGTTTTAACAGGAAATATTAAAATCCTGAAATATTATTAATGATAATATTATCAGAAGAAGCCTGATTTATCTTGGATAAAACTTCTTATATTGCACTAGATAGATTCCTAAAAACCAATAAGAAAAATCATAACAAAAACTAAGAATTAATAAGTGTTTTAAATAAAATTATTTTTCAAAAAATGTAAGGATGTCTTTATGACCTAGTTAGTAGTCCCACAATAATTCAATTCCATATACTATATAAAGTAGTGATTAGTAGTCCAAATATACAGTACATTTTATATATGTACAGTACATGCAGTAAATAGCAGTACATTTTAAGCGAGGATAGAAAAAAGAAAAAATACCGTCTAAAACATACTATTACCGATAGTCAATAATGTCTCACAGTTGATTGTCCCAATTCTATCGATTTTTTTTTTTTATCGATTGATCGAAAAACAATCGAGTATATTTGAAAAGCCAAAACGCTATTTCAAAAACTATAATTGCAATCTACTTCCATTTAAGAGTATAAATTTATGTATAATATAATTCACATGGGATGAAGAAAACGCCAAAATATGAAGAAAAACGCATCTTCATTGTTTAAACATGGACTAAGTGCATTAATTTTATTTTTTTTCTTATTTATAAGTTATTTTTATGTTTTTGGAAGACGTTTTGGACAAACCATCTATAACTGCCTACGTACTTTTGGATTACATATCATTCTCATGTTATGGTACTTGTATTTTTCTACTTCCTTGTTGGTTATCTAACTGCTGGTCTGCTACATATTGAACTGATAGTATGAGATATATACATTATCTGGTTAATCGAAAGTGAACACATAAACCATAGAAAGATGATCCAGGATCTTTAAGATAAAAAGGGAACAGCAGATAATGAACATGCCATACATCCATATTGCCCTTTTTATGGCAAAGAAAATATTTTATTAACTTATTATCAATATAAAATTGAACAAATTACAGTTTAGTGAAATCCTCTCCTGCTCAATAAGTTTCACTTTATATCTCAGGTCATCATCGTCCAGCCTCAAAGGTCACTAGTTTCTCGATAAGGTGAATATCTAACAAGAGCTGAAGAATAGCAAGATCGTAAGGATAAGAAAGGTTGTCCTGGAATAACTAACAGCAGTTGGTCGAGGAGGTTCAGTAACGACCTACTGATGTTCCTCTGTCGTGCACCGCTACTTCTCGTTAGTCGGGTCTACTCTGTTATCAGATCTGGTTTATGAGTGTTCAGTCATTTGGATTTTTCGTCATTCCTAACAGCAATATTACTCCAACAATCAACTTATCCTTCAATTAAATCAGCACTTTTAAGAGAGACAATTCATATCGATAATGCCAGTCGTAAAAAAGTAAGCGATTTTGTTATAAAAAAAAATTTCTGTCCCTACCTAAAGTGATACGTTCTTATATTTTGAGATCCACAGATCAATTTTCTTGCAAAGCTGTCACGTAAGACAACCCCACCGAAGTCGTTCATTGGACATAGAAGGGAGGGGGCTGTCAAATTAGAGAGTTGGAAGAAGAGAGAGAAGGGGGACAAAGACTTCCTCGGGGCAAATTGCAGCGGCTACAGTCGGCAGCGGGCCCCGGTGACACGCAAGCGGTTTTATATTTGTGCCCTAATGGTTCCACACCCTTCCTCAAACACAATTAGGCCGCGCTCGGCTAGTCGTCGAGCCCGCAGAGGGAGCTTGCATCGCTATGATTGTTTACTCCTCGAAGGAGAGGAGTGAGTTCTCACACTATGTTTGAACCTCCCACACTGGTTTGCAGAGTGATCTCACATATATATATTCATTTATTTGTGTCACCATCTGAACATTTTTTTTTACTTCATATCCTTTCGCCTGGTCAAAAATTGAAAAAAAAAAAAAAAAGTTCTTAATTTATCTATTTTTACTGAACGTTTTGGGGGATACTATATATTTATTTTTCACTTTCACAATTGCAATCAATTAATTTCATTACTAATTAACAATAGAATAACAGTCAAATAAATAAGTTTTATTTTGATTACATACCTACTTTTTCCCCGTGTTATTGGGACAATTTTTTTAATATTTAACAAAATTTGTAACTATAGCTGTATAGTTTGGTCAATGATTAGAATTGAAACGATCGAAGCGCTAAGTTTAAATAGTGACTGTGTGAGGGAGGGGCAAGGAGCTCAATAAATTATTATTATTATTATAAGATTGGATTCCAAATCCATACCAACGTGCAGATGTTTGTTAATGAGGTCAGATAAGTATTGTTAATGAGGCAACGAGTTATCAAGTTCTATACAGTAGTTATGCATATGTATGTATAGAAGTTAAACGTTTGCGAGCACAAAAACTAAAAACAAAAAGGAAAGGAAGCCAGTAATGATGTACTCGATCAGCTGATATTAGAATTATAGCTGTCTGTAACTTATAAATATAATGAAAACTCATTTCTTAACTGTTAATGATATATGATAGTTTATATTTTACCCAGTAATATGCCGAGCTGAAGTGGCTCTATCCATCCTTCCGATGCCACTATTTCCTAACTACCTTTCTATTCCAAGTAACTAGTACTCAACGCCCCTCCTATATCTTAAAAACCTACAATTCAAATGCTCTGTCCAATCCCGTACTACCAGGTCCCGTTTATCTGACATCTAACCTCCACCTCACCGAACTTCTGCGTTTGATAAATCGTTCTCTATCCAAGCTGCCTAACTCTGGAACTCCATTAACTCTAACATACGTCAGGAACCAACCCTTCCCTCGTTTAAATCCCTTTTATTTAACTACCTTCTGCTTCACCAATCTAATCCATAATCATAATAGTACATGAATTTTTTAAGTACCATTTTGTTTTCTTTTTTATTACGCAATTAGTTTATTAATTAATCTATTTTTTCTTCCCGGTATATAAGTTATAATTAAGTAAGCCACACTATTTTATGGCATACATATATTATTTTAAAATTAAAATTACCTTTGTAATTATTCTAAAGGGACCTAGTCGCAGAATAATAAACCTTTTTTCATTTCATATTTGCTAGGATTTAGAGAAAAAGTCAATAAAACACAACTAAATCGAAACAGCAATGACTTTGCAAACAATAAAGTTGCGAAATTTATTGTTTGCAAAGTCATGCCCTTCAATAAAAAAAAAAAACAGGTATTTAGAACAAATAATTTCTTCAATAAATTATTAGTAAACTACAATGTACAGATAATTGAAGATTAATAACTATAAACATTACTTAAAATAGTTAATTACAGTGTGATATAACATTGCTGTGATATAACTAAATCAAGGTTTGAGCCAAATCTTAATAGTAGTGAAAATATGGAGAGGTAAATGTTGGTTTATTTTAATTTTTCCAAAATCCGTCCTTTCTAGCAGGTTGTCAATCTGTTTTTGTGTTTTTTTACCCTGTCTACTTATAAAAAAACAATGGGTGGTTAATGTTTAGTTGTATATCAGTGTTATAATTTTTTCGTGTTTTTTTTTTTTGTTAATAACATTTACCATTATAACAGAAACTATTACTTATTTATTTGTACCATACTTTATATTTTAGTATTTTCCTTATAATAAATTCATTTATAACTAACTGTCTAGAGATAATTTAAAAAATTACCAATTTAACGAAAATTTAGCTTATTAAATTTTATATGCAGTTTCTATCTATTTCTAGAAAACGGCGTAATGGATTTTCATTGTTCATGGACCAAATCAGCATTTTCTACCTTATTTTTAATTAGCATTGGAAATATCATTTACCTCAACTTCCATTCAGTCCACATTTGCGATTAAATAAACGGTTTTGCAGATAATTAAATTAATATGGGAAATTCCTATTTACGTCAATGGAAGCCCGTGTTCCGGGGGCGTTACCAACCCCCCACTCCCTGGCTTCAGCTATGCCGACCACCTGGCTCTGGATATTGTAGAAAATGGAATTTTGTTGAGTCAATTTCGAGACATGTTCACATTCTTATGACATTAAATTTAAACTTGGTATTCATGCTTATGAAAAATTTTAAGTACATCTAAAAGTTAATATTAATTGAATTACAATCCACCATTTAGCAGCTCAATTTTTAGTATTATTCCAAGGAATCTCGTAAAAGTTCAGGAATCAAGGGCTGTTTTGTTTGGAATACAAATACTCAATTTGCTTATCCTCATCAACTTTCCCTTTTAAATCAACATACCTTCTTGGATTACTGAGAAGAATTGGCAAAGACAAGGGCCGGAGACACAGGTGCAATTTCGCGTAAGGTAAACAAGCAGGGACTTAATACCAGTGAGGGGGAAAGGATGTATAAATCTTATCTAATGAGAATAGTTGAGCTGAGAGCTAAGGCGGGGCCGCTATATTAACCTAATACATGCCCCTTTAGGAAGGGCAACCTTTGACCTGTCTCCGGCACATATTACTTCGTTAGCCCCGTCGCTCTAGTCTTGTTTGTCCTAATGATGCTCATTAAACATTTTGGTCTTTTAACCCTGTGAGCCCTTATACCGTTCCTGAACCCTAAACCCCTTCCTTCGTTATTCACCTCATTAGATTATTTTATTTTAAAAGGGATTTAAAAATCCAAAAATGGATTTATCAGTGGTATATTAATTTAGACGACTGTTTCTTCGAACGTTAGATCGCCAACGTCCCTCAAATCCACACATTTGCCAATAATACGTAAAATGTACTGTTGAAAAGAGAAAAAAAACTTATTTATAAAAAGTTGAAAATGTTTTCGGGAATGACTTATGAACACCTTTGAATGTGTTTATGATCAATCATGTTTTGTTTTCTAACAGCTCTTTATTTCTTTGAGATATATGTTTCTTCTGTGCCTCAAAGGTGGTGCAAACAACAATTATGTACTCAGCCGTTTCTAGAACGCCACAATGAGGGCTAGGATTTTTTTAAATTTATTTCCACCTTCCCTTACCTTATAAGCAATGCAGGTATGCAGCAGCAATTCGATTTTACAAGCCCTTAGCATCGAACAACTGCTAATAAATCAATTTACAAGTTTAACGATAAATGTATAGTTTTCAGTTTTAAGGTTCAGTCGTCTAGATCTTCCGTCTGCTGGATTTCCAAGTGTTTCTCCTACTTTGACGTAGATTGAAGTGCGCCATTAATTGTTTTCCACCCCTTCCACAAAATATTTGCAATAAGCGTAGTTTTCTTCGGTTACTAGCTGAGGAAAATCGTCCTCTGAGAGGAAGAGGGCTAGGGGTTCGACATCCATCCCATGGCGATGAATCTTTGCTTGAAAGATTCGTCTCTCAGATCCCAATTAGGAGAACCATTAGTCCTTTTCCCGCCTTTGAACTGAACGCCATAAACAAATTCTTTGAACCGAGGAAACTGACTCGTTAACCAAAGAAACTCCTCAATGAGGTTTAATATTCCGCGAGTTAAGGAACCAGCATTATAAATTTAAACGATTGCCCCTTGCCCAACTGAACCTAAGGCACTTTAGACATATGGTTGCATATGTCCACTTTCTATAGTATAGAAAAGAAACTCAATAAAAACAACTAGGTTCAAATAAGGCCCTTGAGACCATTCTAACTGGCTTTTCAAGCCCTATAAGCAGGTACATGCTGTCATCTAACAATAGACTTGCATCAGTCAAACTATTTTATGGTTAACATATGTAAGTCAGTGCACAAAAGTCTTAGGTCATGGTCTCTTTCTTAGAAATCAGACCTGTTGGGAGGTCTTCTCGCCACCCCTCTTCCCCCTTCCAGATACTTTACTTTTAAATTTCATAGGCTCTCTACCTCCCCCACCTAGTCTCCTAAAATTATCCGATTGGTCAAAACCCCTTCTCCTATTTCATTATTCTTTCTATCCCCTCTTCTCCAGAGTACATATATATTTTCTAGACTAGATAGCT
>NW_027105402.1:1019887-1027769 GCF_000696795.3 Halyomorpha halys | reverse complement strand
AAAGACCTTAATGTTCCCTATGTAACCGATCTAGCCCGAACCAGATATTACTCCTTCCATTATAACCACTAATATATAAGTTTATAACCTTGTATCCTCTTCCATTTCTGACAATCCTCCGAGGTGCCTGAAAAGAAGATGGCCACGAGATCTGCTAATGTAATTCGTCATTAGAGTGCTGGGAATGAGTTAGTTTCTCTACACGCCTGTAACACTCCAATTTAACCGAGATCAGATTTACTAAATGTATAATAATGTACAGTTGTAAATAGCAATAAATAAATATTTAAAAAAAATGATCAAAACAATGTGTTATGAAAAACATGTGCCATTCTGTCCTAAGAAAAGTTTTTTAAAATGCATAACATCAATTTTGTTGTAATTTAGGGAATCAGAAATAATTACGGATCTAACGTATATTTAATTTTTATTTCCACCTTATAATACAGAAAAAAGGGTGAAATGTGAGTAATCATGCAAAAATTATGAGTTTTTTTGTCCTACTTAAATAATTAAAAAAATATATTTCATATTTTAGAAAGCTTTTCATTATCATAGTTCACAATGTAAAATTCATCAAAAAATAAAATGACACCTTCTCAACAGGTCTTACAACTTTCTAAATCGGCACAAATAGACCAACTTAATAATTATATTTTCGAGTAAGTAGAAACGCATGTTATCACTGGTGGTCTATGAGCCACAACACCACACGATTTCCGTTATCCCACGTCCAATTCTTAATTCTTCAAAAATAAGTCGTCCAATTTCATTCTTTAAAAATAACTGGAGGACTATAATAACAATAAATACAAGAATACATTTTATTTGTAGCGCTAATTACACTCTGACGTTCGAGTTACATGCACTAGTAAAAAAAGTCTCTACCTATTTTTAAACAAAACGTACAATCATAGAGCTGTTTGGAAGTAAAAAAAACTTCTTTATAAACGATCTTGTGGAAAATTATAGTATTGCGCTGTATTCACCAGATATTATCGGTTTCGATTATTGAATTCTGCTTGCGCAACAAAAAAAATTCTTCAACAATCCAGTACTATAAAAATGACAGTGTCTAAGGAATATAAGAGACATTTTATACAAGTTCTGAATCACGAAACATTTTTGCAATTTTTTTCTTTTGTGTCTTGATGCGCTATAGGAGCAACCTACATATCCAAAAAGGTCTATTTGTATTTTATGATTTACTAAATCATTTCTAGATTAATTTTATTTTCTAATGTAAAAATATACTTTATAAAATTTTACCTAAATTCTAACTTTTATTTTTTATATATTTTTATTTTTAATCTAATTAATAGTACTTAACATCTAATTAATTTTCTATGTTAGTGATTCCTTTCGAAATTAGTCATAGCCGTTACACGGAATAAACTTTAACAATGGTTAAGGAAGGATGCCCATCTAATTTGAGGTAATTGTCACCTTGTCTGATGGATGATTATTAAGTAAATTTAGGCTTGCCAATTAACCCAACGGTAGGCTAAAGGACGTTGTTAAGCTAATTATGAATGAAGAAAATTTTCATCTTCTAATCCAAAATGGTCTAAAGGAAAGTTAGCAAGTAAAATGTTGCATCTTTATATTAGTCACTTGACTTTGATTTTAAACTTGCTATTACTCAATAATATATTACTAGTTTAATTTATTTTGTATTCTACTTTTGTGTCTATTCAGATTTTTTTCTATTATTCGTTTTTGTTTTTGTTAACGATTACATAGGCCTAAACATGAGATAATTGAGGATGTAAGCCAGGCAGGTACTTTTTTCCCATATGATAGAAATAAGTTTACCCAAATATAAAGAGTATTTTATTAAGGCGTATTATTATGTTTTGAGAATGCTGCTTCGAAAAGAAATCTAGTTTAATTAAATATAGATCTGAAATATTAGTTATTGGTTATTATCAACTCAAGGTGGGTGCTTTCACAATATCTCTCCAATTCGCCGTTGGACAGCCGTTCAAATGCAGGCACCCTCAGACATAAGTAAAGACCCCAGGTTTTGGACCGCGTGTTAGGCATACGGTGAATAATAATAAATAATGGAAATACCTTTGTTTCTTTAAAAGGAAAGCCCTTCCCAAATAGGAAGGGCAAATGAGATGGGTGAATAGAGATCTAAAAGAATCGGGAGATAAAAACTATGATTCTTAAAGGAGAGCGAGGAGGGAAGAGCTAAGTACCATTGCAGGTTTGAAGACTTAGAGCATTGGTTCCCAACCGGGTTTCCCCCAGCCTCGTTCAGTAGTTTTTTGGGATCTTCGATTCAGCAGCTAGTGGCTAGAATAGATTGGTTATTTGTGGGTAAACCTACCCCCACCTGTACGTCAGAAATTACCAGATAGGACATCGATGTTGCAGAGTGAGTACAATTCTGGAAGAAGAGAGGAAATCGGAAGAAGGGGACCAGCTAGTCAAGCCGATGTGGAGGATAGGGACTTGGTAGCAGGAGGAAACTGAGACCACTGCTAGACGTAAGATCAGCCAGCTGATAAGTCTTTATAATGATATCACTATACTATATTAAGTATTATAAATACATCTTCTCTGTAGTAATTTTAAAAATCATAATTATACCAGCTATAAAATTCTCTATTGAGTCTAGTTTAGCAAGGGGTAACTTTAACTCGTTATTTAAATTTAGGCTAAAAAGAAGATTAGAAGAATGCTGTTAATTTACCATAGAATAATTCATAATACTAAAATAAATTAAGTAATTTTGTTAACTGTGTGTGTAAGACGATTACTTTTGTTTTTACCATAAACTAACCGTAAGTTTCACTTTCATAATACCTTAATCTTAATATTAATATTACTAGAAAATGTATTTATTTATAAATTGAAAAACTCTAGCTGTTTTAGTACCAATTTGGATATGATGTTCTTCAAAAGAGATGAGAAGCATTATTTTTTCCTAAATATTACCCCTCCCTTCAGGAATGAAGTATCATCATATCTCAATATCGGCATCTGGAGCGGTTCCAGAGCGAGAATCTGCTGGCCTTATGAAAAAAGTTGAGGTGAATTGGAGGTTTGTCAATATGGCGGCAGATCAATCTCCAGGAGGTCATTAGGTTGACGGTAGCCGCACTGCGCTTCACAATAGTTAGTTACTTCTTTCAGCTGATGGGTCCCTTCTGCCTACAAGGCACTTTCCTTTTCGCTACAGATCATCAGATACCCTCTTCAAGATGCGGGTTTCACATTGAAAATAATTGAAACAATTTTACATTATTAAAATAATTAATAAAATTTATGTACTACTAATTTATTTCATATTCTTCTAATTTAATGTATGTATACTTAATAAAAAAATCATTACTGCTACAAACCATTAAAGTTCAGGGGTGCGGTACTTTGTAAGGAAGTACTGTTACCAGACCAATGGTTGTGCAAGAAGGTGATTTGGTCAGAATCACTCTCGACCACCAGATTTTTACCAAATTTAGGGTACCCACTTTATGAGGCTGGTTAGACCCCGGAGGGCTCCTGAACACAGAAGGCAACAGTATAACTAAAAATAATTATCTGCCACAGCCAGATTCGAACCTGGTTCCTTAGAGTTACACTTAACCTACCCACTCCCACTTATTATACATACACCTATTATTACACTTATTATACTTTGCACCTACTTATTATATTCTACTAATTTATTTATTACTAATCACAAGATTATAAAATAAATAATAAAGCTGAACCTCTTAATTATATGCAACTAACCAAAGTTTCTGGGACGGAATTACTCATTGTCGGAGTAAAAATAAAAAATATATATCATAAAAATATCATCAAGCCTGACTAAAATGAATAAATATATAAAATATGAAAAATTAAGAGGTACAACTAACTATTATAAAAAAACAAAACAATACTTCCTTACAAAGTACGCTATACTCCATAGTAGTTATACATATTTCAATTCTTGTTTTTTTTTTTAATTAGTTCAGTAGTAATGAGTAATGAATATATATATATTTAATTTAACATATAATATTTAATTTAACATTTAATAAATAAATGAGAAATTCCCAAAATATATAGTAATCAAATTAATAACAATATTACTTTCCTTAATTCAAATTTGTTACTTGATAATTAACGACACAAGAGTAATGATTAAAATATACACACTGAAGAAATTAGATAATTTACATAAAACATAAATACAGTTGAAAAAACAAAACAAATCAAACAATATACTAAATGAGTTATCTTTAGAAGAGTGTACAGCTTTTAGCTTTTATATTCAGGATCAAGGCAATGATAAAATAAAGTTTTATATTGATTCAGAAAACAACATTATTTGAAAATACACTAAAATCAGAAAAATCATATACTATTTATATCTTTTATTTTTATATTTAAGGTTGGACTGGTTTGGCCGGCATGTACGTCAAATGCCAAAAATGTCAATCCGTTTCATTTCCAGAAGTCTTCTATAGGTTGGAATACGCAATAAGGAACTTTAGGGAAATTTTCGCTTTATAAGAAAAAGCATCTCTTGCAATGTACGATTCGAGGAACATTTTTTATAAACAAAGATGCGAAATCTATTGAAAACATTTGTACAGATTCATCTTGACATCAATATATCATTCAAAATTCTTCTAGTTTTTATTAGGTCTCTCTTTAGAAGATATGCACATACTACTCATATCTATGTACTAAAAAGATCAGCTAACCAGCTTCTACTCAGGTCAAGACCCTCTTTCCAAAGCGACCTAATAATTATTCCGGAACGATATTGACAGGCATAGAGACAAGGGGCCAATTAGGACTAGGGTCCATGGAGCAGGTGGGAGCCTGCCAAGTCATTGTCTCCACGCATTACCGCCGGATTATTTACATCATTAAATCCTAATGGATCATTACCCTCCTCATCAACATCTGGTCCTAATGACCCGGCTCATACTGCATAGAGCCTGATTGTCGAGTCTGTTTGAATATCTGTTGTTTACTGGAAATAGGAGTATTTAAATGACAGATCTACAATAGCCAAGTACACAAGTTATTCGAAGTCGTATAATCCCAGCAAACTAACTAAGCAAAAAAGAGAAAATGGTTGAACAATCCTCTAACTTGAAAGAAAAGAATAATTATAAATGGTGATAACCCAACATTATTTATTAGTGGGGAGCAAGATGCCTTCCTATGTTTATCTTTAATATCAAAATCTAAAATCGTTATTAGTTTTGTTTTTTTGAATGAATTTGACAGTTACTGCATAATTTTCATTTTTATAATTTTAGAAAAACTGTTGTGAAATAATTTTATTTAAAAAGATTACTTACGATATAGCTAAAAAATTTCTTTCCTTCATACTTAATAAACTCTTCTTCATTCTTAATGAAGAAGAACGTATTAGGTTTGACTTCATTTTTAACCCTTTTAATAATAATAATACTTTATTTATTCTGAGACGAGTCCCTTTAGAATAATACAGAGAAACAGACAGATGAGGGCTGAGGAGCCTCAGAGGTACTTAGATAAAAATACAAAGAAATATAAATAGTCATTATAAAAAATAATTATATGTTACTTTCTCACTTTAGTCAATTGGACAATAAAAAAAAATAAAGAAAGAAAAAAATTGCCATTACAATCATAACAGGAACTTTCGCAGCCACAGCAATGATGGGAAACTGAACAATAGCTGATATCATGATAATACTAACTGTCATGACACTACTGTCCCACCAGGTATATCGTGATAATTGATGGTACATGTTACTCAGTACATATTTACAAGTTTAAGGCTAGGCGAATAAAAATTAACCTCTTCCAATTTCTTTGCCTTAGGTTCTCTATAGACTGTTTGAGGCTCATATTAGTTTAATTATTATAAAAAATCGTAATTGGATTATTATTGGAAGAATGATAAAAGATCCTCGATTTCAGACTTATTTAGGACTGTGGTGCATAAAGTAAATAGAATTAGCAAATCTTAGGTCAGCCTGACAGGTTGAAACAGAGCAACTGTTGAAAATGACAGTTGATACGCCATATCCAATTAGTACTTTGCATTAGTGAAGAGGCAAACAGGTTGATAATGACATTGGATTGTTAATTATCAACAATACTGACAACACTCTATTCATTATTTATACCAACGTTATTAATTTCGGCAGTGGGTCTTTCATGGCCAGTTACGACTCTAATTTGTTCAAAGTGAGATAGATATAAATTTTTCCAACAGTATAATTTAGCTATTTCTTATCAATATATACGCTTGGAATACTAATTTATATCCTTTTTAATTATTGTTCAGAAATGTGGTAATTTGTAAAATATGAGAAAAAAAAAATGTAATTTTTTGTCATGAAATCAATTTTACTTTCATATTTACTTATTGAAATATTTTTAATTTGGCTTTGTTCCTAAAACAATCTGATAGTGACCGATACGACTTTCTATAAAGCCTTAGTGTCATACGTTTCGTCGGAAACGGTTTCAAAAGAAGACATGCACATTACCAACACAGTTAGCTTGTTCCTCGAAATAAAAAAAAAAAAAAGAAGAAGTCAAAAGCTGTTCTGTAATTGAAAAGAAAGAGAGAACTCTGAGACAACTGTGTCAGAGGATTCATCATTAATTCGTGAATCGGCATCCAGGTTCGTTGGTTCGCTGCCAAGGACTCCTAATTGTGGAAGGGTGGCTCCAAACAGCTAATTACACAACTTCTTCTTCTGAGGACTTTATACAATGAGCTTCTTCTACAGTTGAGCACAATCAAACTTGACTCTAGTCAAGATTGCTTCTCTTCTTTCTTCTGTTGCTCCTCCGAACTTCATTTGATGGGTGTTCGTTGTAGCAGAAGTAAAGGTGGTGCATAGAATATTGTACTCTCCTCCTTTAAAAGACTTGAAAGACTGATGTAAACAACCTGTATTCCTATATATGAATACAAGTTCAAAGAGGAAAAGAAATATTCGATTTAGGATCCATGAGCATTTTTTATATAAATTAATATTATTGATTTAGTAGCAGTATTAAACATTGATGTTTAACAGTTTAAGTAAAATCATATCTGGCAATAATGGTTGATGGTGGAGTTATTCCAAGTCAAATTACCAAGACAATGAGAGCCGTTAAGCAGAATAAAATGTGTTAAAAGTTTAAATGTTTTAAATAACAATCAATTCTATCACTATCCTAATAACGCCAGTAAAAAATTTTCCCTATCATTTATTAATCCCACTAATTATTTTTTTAGCTTAATGAATTAGGCGTGATTCAAAGCCTCAGGAAACCGGGGTGTAACGTGTACTGAAACATTTATAAATATTTTCCTGGAAAATTATTCAAAATACATTCATAAAATTTTGCAGGAAGTTTGTGTATTATTATGTACACAAAACGCCAAAAATATTTTTATCGACCTATTTCAACTCCCCTCTCCCTTCTCCCCCCCCCCAAAAAAAAATTAGAATCTATTTATTAGAAACTTATAAAACAGTTATTTTTTTACAAAACCCACAATACTTAAAGTCATTGTGAGAAAGTCTCTTACGTAATACGTTATTATTTTTGTAATACGTATTATAGTAATCGTGTTGTTTTTTTCAGGTCGACAAGACTCCATTGCTTCATACGAAGATATTTTGTTTAACTTCATTATCCATAATATTTTGAATTTTAAAATACATTCTTCTATCGTGCTTAGTAATTATACAAGCTAAAAAGCCATTTGTATTTTTATTTACTTAGCAGCTTATATATTTAGGAGTAACATATAAAAAAGATTGAACATTCTGTCATCACAATGACTTTAGGTATTGTGGGTTTTGTAAAAAAAAAATGACTGTTTTATAAGTTTCTAATAAATAGATTCTAACATTTTCAGTTTTTTTTTTTT
>NW_027105402.1:1005492-1019837 GCF_000696795.3 Halyomorpha halys | reverse complement strand
ATATATATATAAGAAATAGCACTGTTAAAATTTTTAGAGGCATAATTTTAACTAAATGAAAATCACTCGGTGACACCATGTTTTGAATAATTTTAGGTTAAGTATGGCTATAATTAGAACTATGGCTCTAAACTAACCGCTGATTATTCAGGTCAGTTATAACGAGTAGGAAATTGATAAATTTTCGAAAGGGCGTTTAGCTTAGACCTAGCCTTTATAATTGAATCGAATTAACTTCGTAACCCAAGCATTTTTAATTACTCTGAAATAGCCAGAGCGGAAAATTGACATCCTGAATTATCTCCAATGTTGACGAGGCAATAAAATTATGCAAATCCCTTAATGTCATGTGGCCCACAAAATTTTTAAAACTTCTTCTTTCTTTTTTTGTATGTTTTTTTTAAATGTCCTCGTCATTTCAATAATTTGTAAATTATAGTTGGCTTCATAGTGAGAATTAAATGACTAGTAAATAAAAAAGGCTGCTTTGATCATGAGAAATTAATTCTTTGGTTCTTTTTTATGACATTTTTTTTTTAAATTTTCGTGACTCTTCTTATCCTTCTTCTTTATTCAGCTCACATACGTTACAGTCTCGGGGCAGCCTGAATCTATCTTTAAATACCTGTCTATCCGTTACCAATTTCCTCACTTCACCAACAGTGATTCCTTTGTTCCTTGCTAAATCTGATATGTCTCGGTCTTTGCCTCTCAAATACTTTTTGGGAGTTTATTGATCGACATTCTTTGCTCATGGCCGTCCCACGTCAATGCTTTTCTATGTATATTTTCTTAAAGCGGTTTCCGTCTTGTTTCTTCTCTAATTCTAATATTTCTCATTCAATCGAATCTAGTTTTACCGAGAACTTTCCTAAAAATTTCATTTTTATGGGTAGTGTACAACGATACTAGGCCGGACCCAAATACAGGAATAAGTGATTTTCAGCCCTGAGTTATGTAAGAAAGTATCCGGTTTTTTTTCCCCTGCCCCAAAAATTTTATAAAACAGTGAAATGGCTAAAAAGAAAGTAGATCTAGCAGAGGCCACAGTCAAACAAAACCGTAGAGGTCCCAGCAAGAGACCATCACAAAGTAGAGATTAGAGAGAAAGAGGACCACGGTATGAAGGTGTCAACCTGGTTGGTTTGAATGCAACCTAATAGTCCTAAACTGTGATTTTAATTAGAATCTTAATATTAATCGTAAATTCTGCATATGATAATATATCATGCATATAAAAAACGCATGCTAGTCCACTATTCTCAATTCAGTTACATATATAAATTAATATTGATTCATAACTAATATATTTTTATTCATAATCTAAGATGTATAAATTTGTAAATACCTACAATAAACCCAATGTTATCCCGATCTATATTTATATTCAATTTTTTTTGCTAGTTTGCTACAATTGAGGAGATATAGAATGAACTGCAAGATATTGTATCTGATGTCGTTAGAATTAAAATAAAGAGAAATGGAGTTGAAAAATACTCTCACACATACATATTAACTTTTGTAACACTCAAGGCTCCCGATAAAATTAGAGTGGGATTTTTAATTGTCAAGGTCGATCCCTACATTCCTAATCCTTACCGCTGCTATAATTGTTATGGGTATGCACACCCAACAAAACAGTGTAAAAAAGCAGCAATGTGTGCCAACTGTGGTCAGGCCCGTCAAAACTCGATCTGCGAAAAGCCATCTAGTTGCATTAATTGTTCTGGAAAGCATAGCGCCCTGGACCAAAAATGCTCTATTTTTAAATTACACAAAGAAATCAAGGCAATCCAAACAATTAAAAAGGTCTTTTTCTTTGAAGCTAAAAACATGCTAAGGAAAAAAAATCCGAATATATTCTTAAAATCATATGCTGCGTAATGTTTTGAAAAAAAGATATAGGAATCCAGGTTAACTTTACTCTCGCTATCCCCCCTAGGAGGCCTACCTCCGCTATCATTTAGGAGACAAAAAATAACTATTAATTATGTTTCCAAATTATTTGGACAAACAAATCACCCAACTTACAAATATATTATCCGATCTAAATTTTCCATAGCTTTTCGGCAGAAACGAAACCCTACACTTATTCTAGCATAAAGAATCACTCTCGCTATATCTACACTTAAAACAATTCTGATAATGAAGCCTGAAATTCAGAACTCACCTTGGACTCTAAAATAACCTGTAACAATGTTACATCTGTCCCTTATGCAAAAAAAAATAAGACCACATCTATCAAGTATAAAGAACGGTTGTCGCGTCTAGAAAATATTCCAGATTATTTTTTAATATACACTGATGGTTCCAAATCCGAAAGTTCAAACGCTTTATCATTCGTTCCTCGCGATTTATCCTACCGCAACAGCTGTAAGGAGGAAGTTGCTCTAGCCCGCTTGAGAATAGGCCATACTCACGCACTCTCACCTGGCCAGAAAACTGCCAACTCCAACGTGCAAATATTGTCAGTCCATTCTCATGATTAAACATATTTTTGAAGAATGTACTCACTATTTGCCAACAATAAACAGGATAGGACTGACCCCAAATTTATCAGAAGCTCTCACAAATGAGGAAGCTAAAGTTACATTATTGTTTAAATTTTTAAAAGCACAGCGCCTTCTTTCTAAATTATAACTCCTCTCCGATTTTGATTTTTTTTTTGTTTATTATTGTTATTTTATTTATTATTAATTTTTACATTTGTATGAATAACGTTCCTCTTTTACATTTGTTTGAATCACGAGTAAGTGTGTTTGGGATGATGTGTGCGTGAGTTCATGTGTGGTGTTTGTAGCTTCAACATAATAGCATGTGTAGGTGTTGATGACCAGAAGGTTTTACGCCTTTAAGCAACAACAAACAAACTTCCTTCGACAAATCCATTTTAGTCTGCTCCTCCTCTATATGGAATTCCTGGCCTATTTCTTTCTATAATGCATCTTCCTCTATAATGTCCATCAAACATCAAAAATTTCTTTAACTTCTTAAATTCCAATCTTTCGATGAAATGTAAAATGCACATATAAACAATGTGATTAATTAATCAGCAATAATTTAAGTTCATTGTTTTGTACTTCCTTTCACTAAACTATAAGCAATCAATTATGTTCATTTTCCGTTTTTAGGATACTTGGTCTCATAATAAAGATGATTTTTTAATTAATATAACTTATCTTTTACCTTGCTAAGAATTTACATGACCGAAGTAGGCTGAACCGTACATATTTTTTGAAAGCGTATTTTTTAATTACAAGAATGGTTATGGTACGTTATTAATGTTATATAGATATAGTGTGCATGAACATGATTTGGACCGGATATAGGAGTGTAATTATAATTGATTAGACGTGACACTGGCATAATTTCGTCTTCTGTGTATAGAGACCGTTAATACCCACTTCAAGTAGTTTATATTAGCATTAAGGACCGTTACCTGAAGTGGTGCACAGGGCAACAGTGTTTGGTTACCTGACCTATTTATAGGCAATATATTATCAATACAAGAATAATAATAGAAATTTGGTGCGCATCACAAAAATTTCACTTACTACCATACTTTGAACTGAAATCAATATTTGCTTCTTAAAAAGAACAAAAACAATTTTAAAAAATTTAAGTCAATATATCTTGATTAAGTTTTTTATAACTAGTCTAGATTAAGGCTTAAATTAAAATAAAACGCTACCAGGAAACTATGGATGGCATAAACTGTAAGAGGAAGTCAACTAAATTGACCTGTTGTGTCTTTCTAGCCAGCTAGTTTAGCACGTACGCCCCTCTGTGCATTCCACAGGTCGTTGCAACTGATGTTATATATTAATTTCTAAAAAATGTACATAGATGGATGTCGATAATGTGAGGTTCAAAATTCCCATAGTGTGCAATATCATAAAATCACATTCATAATCTGATAGCGTTTTTATTATAAATAAAATCAACTTTGTAATAAAATCAATCAAACGCAATCAATAAATTGAGTGTGAAACGTTAGTGAACTTAATTTTATCTATACCTAACTTTATATATAAGTTACAGCCTTAGTCAGCTGCCACTTCGATGTCAGCTGACTGAGATCAGCTGATCGGTAAGCAGTTACACGTTTTACAGTTCAAACGTGTTACATCTTATTCCTTCTTCTCTTTTTTGGCATTTTGCTTTCACCGATACTTAACTTAAATATATATACACATATAAATTAGCATTTGTATTTGATAAAATAAATAAAGAACGTAAGAAGAAAAATCATTATAGTTTCGGGGGTATAATGTCAATGATTAGCAGTATTTGTAAGTTTATGTTCCTATTTAATTTCTATTATATTCTGAAAGTATAATTTAAGGCATTAACGAAATTTAAATTTAAGGACGTTCTGTACTGGAAATAGTTTTATTACATTTTTTAATCAAACAACCCTTAAGCATATTTTTAAGTTGACTTAAAAGAAAAAATGTTCTTCAAGTAATTTTATTTCCAAGTCTAAAATAATGAAGGTAAACAGATTAAAAGTTGGCTGATAAATTAGTATTTTAAGCTATAAAAGAAAGACCTCTATGTAAGCAAAATATCATAGCTTTTATAATATAAATATAAAATTGATCATAAATTAGATATATATAAAGATCACACAGTAAAAATAATCATTAAAAAAACCGACAATAAGTTTCCGGGTTTTCCCATGGGTCGTGGTTGGCCTCTGTTGGAAGTGATAAAAGCCGCTATTAGAGTTGATAGGGGCTTTGTTGGTGAAGTACCTTAATGTTGTTTCTGAAAGTTATTAAACTGGTATACTTTTATAAGTAAGTTCAAGTTAGCCGCGAGGTTCTTGTAATGAGAAGTCATCCCGAGGGGGCATAAAACAATCGGTTCCTCATGCATTTTGATGAGGCTAGGAGTAGATTCATTGCGACTAATAGTACTAACAATGTTCTATAACTAGTCCCTTCTATAACGCTCCTGTCATCAAACGATATTTTGAGAATGAGTTGTGCATTTCTACAGGGCTATTGTGTGGAAATTCATGAACCAACCAAACATTAAAAAATACAAATAAGATAATTGCGAAGAATAAATGTTGAAATTAAACTTTTAAACATACCTATCTTGAGTTCTAGTGAATTCAAAATAATATAATACATACACTACAAAAGATGCTAATTGAGGCATCACCAGGTCTGACAAAATGGAGAAACTCACATGAGCTGTCCAGAAGAGAACCATCACTCCGAGACATCTAAACACTAATTAAATGAAAAGGAAGGTACTACAGTTAAAAAAGGTTAATCGTTAACCACTTGTTTCCTCGCTAACAAAAGTTTGAAAGTTTTCTGTTAGACCAAAAAAAAAAAAAACTCGCACTTTATGTTTTAGACATCAAGAAACAAGTTTGGTCTTGTGTCTTTCTTGAGTCTAAACAGATAAATTTGCCATTGATCCCGTGATTGTGGCTGAGGGAGTTTAGCACCTTAGGAACCTTGTAACTGTAAAGGTTAAAGCCGGTTCGATTTTGGCCTAGGATCTCCATCGCCACTTATTTCGTGGTGGTACCACGGAATGAAAATTCAAAACTTCAATCTAGTTAGAATATGTCGGGTTCTTTTTAGGAAAGCCTCACCCCATATGTCAGACAATTGACCGAAATAGAAATTACCAGGTAAGGGTAAATAAAAAAAAAAATGTTTTACCGATTTAGACTAGATTGTGCAAATTGAGGTATTGCTGCCTGGCTGGCGACTTTTACTTTAATTCCCAAATTTTATCTAATTAGAAATATATGACTTAAAAGTAAAGAAGTAACAAATGGTTTAAACAGAAGCCACGTTTTAAGGGAGTTTCTATATTTGCTCTCTTACACAGCATCTCCATTATAAATATTCCTACTCAATTCTTATGTCGAAAAATTCTCTGTTTAAATATTATTATGGTTTCCACACATCCTTTCGGGATATAGGATTGATATTCCAGATGGTATTTATAAGAAGAAAAAACTGAAATCAACATTTAAATTTACATAATTGTTTCTTTGGATCTGAATAAACCATTTGTACTGGTCAAAAATTTTGAACCACAGCACTAAACAACCTCACCACACCGACTAACAAACTACCTATGTGGTTGAAGAGTCTAAAATGATTGTAAATAAATAATGTAAATTCAAGAAGGATGAAGGATTGATAGGAAGCGATTACTTTCTCTATATGGGATGGATTCCAGGATTCCAATACATTCCATACCGATGCTGAGTTTTGGAGACAAACCTAAATATATATATTTTTTCAAATACTGCTCTACAAGCCACTATTAAATTATTAAGGAACGGGGAGGCTAGATCCCTTCTAATTATTTTTGGTGTCATGATCTCTCTCGTGGATTGAAACGTCGTCGTACATCTACGAATACTCATAAATAAAAGTTTTGAAGGCAAGCTAAGAATGGCCGTTCTCAAAGGGCGAAAGTGGCGGGTATAGGAAATATCATTAGTTAATTAATTTTACGAAATTTTAAATTTAGTTTTTTATTGATAAGAATATAATTTTAAAGAATAAATGAAATCGAATAATATTTATTTCAACTTGAAAGGAAGTTAAACGAGATTATAAATTGTGTACTTTGCATCAACTTATAACATGTTTGTAAGCGAAATTGAAAGGCATTCTTTAAAACTCAGAGTCAAACAAAGGAACTGTCCATCAATTGAACCAGACTATGATCCAGAAAACCAAATATAGTCGGGATATTTTATGTTTGCATATGCAAAAGACGTCAACAAGCGAAAATCAGTTGTTCTATCAACAACAGGACCGAGTGAAAAAAGAAGTGGGGGAAAAAAGGCTGAAAAAGGACTGACCGGCGACGGGTTTTGAGGGAGATTGGTCGACCGTAATCAAACCAATGAACCTATAGCTCCTATTTACTACCTTCACCAAGCGATATTCACCAAAACTACTTTGTCAACTTCAAAAACAAACTTAGGCGTTATAGATCCTCTTTTCTATTGTGGTATATTTTATGTTTTTGACAGTGCCATTCAGCCTTTTCGGTTAGGTGAAACGATATTTTATACTTTGAAACTTGATAACTAGAAACAAAATATACGACATATAAAAGTTAAAATGCACCATATTAATTCTATATTGACTTTCTATAAATATAAGGAGTATTCAATATATGTATTGTGAGTTTTTGGCATGTCTACAATAATTATTGCTACCACTCAAACTATTAGATAATTAGCATTATCTATTATATTAAATTGAAATACATAAATATCCCAACAGGCATTTACCGAAAACCATAAAAGGAAATTGTGACTTATAGTAAGAAATTGTTGTCCCCTTAATAAAGATTTTTTGGTGGTGAAGGACTTTTTAACTTTATTCATAACATTAAAAAAAGAAAAAAGTATTCTTAAATTTACACCTGTCTTCAGATTTTAGACAATAATTACATAATTATATTAATGACATGAAGAAACGGGTATCCATCGGTGCCTTCTCCTGACTTTACTTAATTTCATTAGCTGGCTAAGGAGATCCCTTGTCAAGCTCCTTTTCAGCCTACTCTACATAATGTTGAGAGTGTCCACAGTAGCCATATCTTGTACCTAGTCTATTAAGGATGGGGTATAGTTTATCATTTTTTTTTTAATTTTATTTTTATACCAGATCGGCCTGGTGGGCCTTACATGGTTGATATAACTTATATTATATACATTTTTTAACAGTTGATTATGAGGGGTATGACACAAATGACACCCCTAACTATATAAAATGTTCTTATCAAAAGAAAAAAAATAATAATAATAAAATAAATAGATAATAATAATGTTTCTAAATTAATGACAAAAATAATAGTATTTATAATATTTATAAATGATATTGGTACACTTAAATAAAACAAACAATTGTCTTCTAATAGTAAAAAGAAACAAGTTAATTAGAAAAAGGAAGAGAGAATAAAAGAGAAAAAAAAAAACTAAAAAATAATAATAAGTAAATAGAGGTAGTGTAACTATGAGTTAATTTTATATTTATTAAAAATTTATAAAAGAATGTCCTGCAGCAGTCTGGGCTTCAGTCTTCGGGTTGAGGTTGGGTTTCCCAGGTTGTAGGTCACTGCTCCTTTAACTGTCGGCAACTGGGAGTGGAACTTCATAAACCGTTTTTTGATATAATCCTCTATTGACTCAATTTCTAATTCGCGATGCAATTGGCTATTTCTTATGAACCAAGGAGCATTAACTGCGATTCTTAAGACTTTATTTTGAAAAGATTGTAGTTTTTTCTTTTTCGTGAAGGATGGCGCTCCCCAGACTTCACAGCCGTATATCAGCAGTGGCCTGAGAATTGTTTTAAATATAAGAACAGTTGTTTCTGGTTTTAGTTTAGAATTTCTGTTTAGGATAGGATATAACATTGCTAACCTTGCATAAGTTTGAGTTAGTTTGATGTTGATATGGTGATTCCAGGTAAGGCGGCGATCTAGGTGAATCCCAGGTATCTTACTGTTTCACTGGCAGGATTCCATTTCACATTTTTACCTTTGAGTATTAGATCCGGTGGATCTGGTGGGCGTCGAAGAGTAAAAACGTTTGATAGTTTATCATGGAATGTCTTATATGGCGTTTTAATGTGATCTTGAACACTATGAATGTGTTAATCTGTGTGCAATGTTATGTTACTGTCATACCCTGGGAGACCGTGTAATCTGAAGCAGTAGTAAGGATTTTAGTATGAATGAAAGACTTATTATTATTCTAATGATAATTAGATAAATTTATCAAATCCTCTCTTGATTATTTATTAATAATTAATTTATATTCCTTGGCTTATGACTAAGATTTATGCCTATTTATTTATTGCTTTATAATAAACAGAAATTAATTTAGTAATTATTAATTTCAGAACGTGGTAGCTAAGAGGAACTGGACAGCAAGCTTCGGAGCCCATACATGAGTCTTCTAAAATGTAGACACTAGTTTGGCGGAGTAACATAGATGCTGAGTATATGTTACCACTTTAGTACTCCGAGCAAAACCGCAAACTATAAAACGTTACTGCACTCAAAACCTTAATACGGATATTAATGCGGAAAGGGATGAACTTCCATTTTATATGCATAATCTAATTTAAATCATTACTTAAAGAACTATTTTTTCTTCAACTAGAATATTAGGACATTTTGATGATTTGTTTTGTATTTAGTGAAAAAAAAATTAATTCGTGGTGTGGATAATTCAATATGAAGCATTCGCTTCCCACAAATCCAATACGTTTTATGCATAACTCACAGATTTTAGTGAAACATTTTTAGACGATAGATTTGCTTTTAAACTTACTTCCAAAGGTTTATTAAAATGTGTTCATGAGTAAATTTTTCAATAGACCTATCAAATGTTAACTATGCAAAACCCGCAATTGTATCAGCATTAACTGGATAAGAAAAATATTATTATTTAAAGAATAGCTTTATTTTAAAACATCTTAATGGGTTCTTCTTCACATTCTTGATCTCATTCGGTCAATAGCAACTCCTACTTATCTCGCCTAAGTTATAACACTAAAAAGCCCACTGAATTATTGTAACATTAACTAATATTGAATTTTATAAAAATATTTTACATAATATAGGATTTTGCTCTTTCATTATGGAAATTCCGATATCTCATATTAGCTGAAGACGAAATAATAAACATGGATTTTAGGCAAAAGAGGGATTTCTTGGGAAAAGAGAGACACCTTGAAAATAAGGAAGAACGGCGAAACGTTAGTGTAGAGCAATATTTGTTTTTTAAAAAAACAAAAAATATTAAAAATTAACAAATCCAATTAATTAATGTTCCAAAATAATTAAAGAACTGTTATTAAAAACATATATAGGCAAATCTAGTGAAACTCTACCTCGAGATTCATTGCCCTTGTTTGATCCCAAGCTATAAAAAAGTGCTTAACAGAATTCGATTTCAAGATTATGAAAATCTCTTAGCAACCAATCTCCTGAAAACTCATTTTGTAAAAATTCTCCCCATAGACTGGTTCTGCCAGGACATAATGAGTAATCAAGAGAAGGCTGAGGAGCTAAGGACGTTACCGGTTTCAATCATGACAGGACCGGGGGGCCCTAAAGCTGTTAGCCGCACACACCTGGGGCCCTCAAAGGAGGCCATAATTACTTCCAGGCTCTCTTATCCTGGCTGACGGATGGTCACCGTCTCTAAGTACGGGGCTTACCGGAGAGCCGATGTATGATGAGTAAGCTTAGCGTCCGGGGATTTTCGTTGTAAGTCTATTATTTGTGGAGTTCCAAGTTTGGACTGCCTCAACATTGTAGATCATCACGGAACTCGAAGCACTTTTAATGCGGACAATTGTTTGTTTCGTTGTTTTTTAAAGTTAAAGTTAAGCTAATGGTAGAGTTTTAAACCATTAGGCAATTTTAAGGCTACGATAAGAAACTTATCTTGAAAATATGTAGAATATACTGCCAAACAAGCTGCTTTAAGATTAGTAGAGCAAATATCAAAACTTACATGGATTTAAACAATAAACGTTTCTAGCAACAAAAAATATTGATACTAACTAAAATATTAAATGGATATCCTTAAGAAATAATTGAAACTGGTTCAATAACGGAATGAACAATCACCCTTCAATTGCCTTACATTAGGCGCGGCCAAACCTGACTCAATTTGTTATATTTATATTTGTTTTACAGTTCATCGTAATTGAAAAATAAGTTTACTATATTAATAATAATCGTAAATGCAACGGTAACTTACCCAACGAGATCAACGCTATTTCTGTGGTTATGGCACGATTACTGTACAGACTGTAAAAATAAATAAAAAATCCACGACAATGACATGTTAGAAGCTGCTGCAGGATAGACTCCAATATTTATTGGAAAATGAAAAAGTAATCTAAAAATAAATCTACCAAATTTAAACAAATAATCCCCAAAATCCATGAGTTTGGTTAAATGCAAAGACCTTAAAGATGCTATCTTAAAATTAATAAGAAATCAAATTGTTTTAAAGCCTCGGAATCTACCTACTTATTCCCTAGAACATTCAATCTAGTTTTTCTCCTGATGATTAATACTGATTTCGACATTTTAAAAAGTAAAAACTTAAATTAAAACTAACCCCTTCATAAATTAAAAAAAATAATGGAAACCGGTTAGTTTACACAAATAGGTAAAGCAAAAGAAAAAACAATAATTTATTGCCAATATCATAAAATAACTATTAAAAATGTAACAGTTTTAAAAAAATCATATTTGGTTAACTTCTTAAAGTTATTGATAATTATCATTAAAACAGCAATTAGTGATAAAACTGATGGCCGTTCCCAAAGGGCGAAAGCAGATTCATAGGAAATATCATTGGTTAATTAATTTTACGAAATTTTAAATTTAGTTTTTTATTGATAAGAATAAATTTAAGAAATAATTAAATTAAATTAATTCTTTAAAAATAATTTTAAAGAATAAATGAAATTGTTTATAAAATCGAATAATATTTATTTCAACTTGAAAGGAAGGTAAACAATATTGTAAATTGTGTACTTTGCATCCACTTATAACATGTTTGTAACAGCAATTAGTGATAAAACTGATGGAACATCTCACCGCCACATAAAACGTAATTTTAACTATTATTACCTTTTAACTGTACATTTCTTTAAAATACATCTGTCCAAACCAGAATCTGTATTAAAAATAACAAACAAACACTTAATATATCTTTACTCCTGAGGTGAAGGAAACTGTCTCCATTTTTTACACATTTCTAACCAATAAATTTTGTTTACCCAGAGGTGTATTCGGTGTAACCATTTGGTTAATCGAAGTTATGTTATATGAACAAATTATTCAGTGAACAAAAAAACAAACCAATAGCAGGAGCACTAACTATTGGATAAAAACTTACTATCTACTCCTTTAAAATACCCTAAAATATGTATGACTTGTGCAAGATAGAGAAATATCTTTAATATAAAGGAAGAAAGCAGCTTTATATGATAAAATATAAACTTACGAGACTCATCATTTACAAAGTACGTATAATAAAAACAATTATTATTAGTTTCATTGTTTTAAGTATTTAATTTACGTCTGTTTAAATTGTTGAGGTGGGTTATTCTCTTGACTATTCTGCTTGTCCAGAAGGCCGCGACAATGCGTGTTCAGTTACATAAAGTAAGTTAGTTGACAAGAAAGATGGCTAGATAGGATGAGACTAACAGGTGACACCCGTTATATTTCGGAGGATGGTAACATATAAATATGACAGCTTCGGCGAGGCTCGAGGTGCTGCGCTCTAATGGATTGTAATTGAACTTCTTGCTTCTCTCGCTACAAAATCATTATTTTTATAACATAAATATAATCAAAAGGTTTAGAATTTTTTTAAAAATTCAAATAATGCTAATCTCTAATCTTACCAATTAATATTAAGGTTAATTCCAAGATTATAACATAGTTGAAGATTTTAAAAATTCTAAATAGTTACAGCAACATTGTGAAAAAACATCTAAAATTAATTGGAAAAGAACTGCTAGAATGTGGGATGAGAATAAGCACATCAAAAACAGATTTAGCAATATTTTTTCAAAGAACCATCTAATACGAATTATAGGTTGGAACGAAGGGGATTTGGTCCCGTGTAAGGTGCAAAAAAATGGAGATTTCTCCGCAAATCAAAAGCTCGTCTGAATTCCCGGCCGTTCCATTCCAACCCTAAACTGCCGAAGCAAGAAATATTAAAAATTGCCCAACACTTCAATTTATGATTCACCCTCCACTTCGGTAAATGGCCCGTAACTCCAATGTGGGTTTTAGGAACCACAAATTACCAGTTGACTCCTTGTCAGTATATTAATATGGAGTATATATTAATATTCAGTAAATGGATTCAAGAAAAATGTAAATACTGGGGAGTAGCTAATTAAATTTTGTATAATATGATGGCCAGAGATCTTATGCAATCGAGAGATCACTTCAATAACCGCCCTTGCTGAATATTAGCTGAACATAACACTAAGATTATTCTCATTATAACTAGTAACAACGTATTGTTTATTATGTAAATAAAACAATACAAATTTGATCGATTTATTTTCGAAACAAAAAATTTAATAAAGGTAGGATGATGATCCCAGTGATAAAAAAATAATAAAAGTAGCAGAAATAAAATGTTTATTGATAACCGATGATTCATCCCACCTTGCAAGGCAGCTATTTCTTTACTATTTTTGACCACCACCCGGATCATCTTCCTTCAATCATCATATACAGTAAACTAAAAGTCTTCCAAAAATTTAATACTTATATTCAAAAAATCCAACAAATATTACGCATAAATATTTTTAATAATTTATATAAAAGTGAGTTTGGCCAATTTTGAATTTACAATAATCTAAGTTGTCAACAGTACAGTGCTGGTGATAATCTGAATTCGTGGGAGATCATTAGTTCATTTGTTGGTAAGGGAATGTTGTCTGTAGCCCAAAAGATGAAAAAGGAGGAGAAGGATAAGGTCACCACCTAATGGAGGGTTTTGTACTCCCGAAGGTCGATGGCTTATTAACAGAATAAATTATCTGCCAGAGAAGGATTCGAATCGACTTATAGAATCAAGACCTTTACCCCTTAAATTTTGAGACCCATTTTTATTATGAGATACTCATGGGAAGGCGTGCCAAAAGAAATTCTGACTAGTGGGGACTACCGTTGTGAAAACACCGATCTCAATGAAACTTTTTTGCAGTAAAATGTCAAAACTATTAATGATAAAAAAAATGTATGTAACCTTCTTCTTTTCATTAACAGAAGGTTTTAACGTGTGGTCAACTATTTTTGTAATTCAGTGAATATAATAAAAAGTAGTTAAAATTATAAGTGAAATAGAAAATTGAATTCCTTTTTAAAAAAGGCTATTTTACATGAATGAAAGAGGCCCCGTTTGATTTTGAAAAACTAGGCCGTCTTTGAGAACCGACAAGTTCATTACCCAACCTCCAGTATTTTTATCGAAATATTTTATTCGAATAAATCTGCCCTAGTTTCAATATCTAACGTTTATATCATTCTCAATTTCCTTTTCATCCGTTACTCAATATTCTGATGTTGATCTTCATTGACAACTAATGAAATTTCATGACGTTTGTCATGAAGCTTCTCCAAAACGGGTGAAAGATATTTGAATAGCGAAATAAAAGATAAAGTAAATTGAGGCTGTCAGAGCAGCAGTGGTCTAACCAACAACGCTATTAGTTACCGCAATTGCATTTCTTTTTGACTAAGAATCTATTAATTTGGATCAACCAAGTGATTCTAAACAC